>NC_085017.1:1242017-1272017 GCF_963854185.1 Sardina pilchardus | reverse complement strand
CGAGTGCACGTGCGCCACGTAGTAGTTGCTGAAGTTGAGGTCCCGCACGTAGGGCGCCGGCTGGTAGTAGCAGGTGATGCTGGGCACGGCGGGGATGGCGTTCTGCTCGGCCAGCGCCCGCAGCGCCAGCGCCGAGATGAGCGCCAGCGTCTGGCGCCGCTCGTGGCCCATCAGGCACACGGTGCTCTCGTCCACCACGCGGCGCAGCATGACCAGGCACTCGTAGCGCTTGTGCTCCATGCCCACAAAGTGGTTCTGCAGGTAGGCCTCCAGCTTGCGCTGCTGCTCGCCGATGTCGGAGAAGTCGATGAAGAAGCGCGAGCACATGTAGCGCTGCAGCGTCTTCATCTGCGTCTCGGACGCCGGCCGGAAGCCGCGCACCAGCAGGTGGCAGTACTTGAGCAGGCCGCCGCCGCGGATCTCCTCGGGGCTGCGCGTGGCGATGGTCTTGGCGCGCAGGTGGCCCAGCGCCTCCTGGAAGTCGCCGTACATGCTCTCGCCGAGCACGGTCGGGTGGAAGCTCTCGGACATGGCCGTCTCGGAGCAGCGGTCGAAGAGCAGGAGCGAGTCCAGCGCGATGTGGAAGGAGTCCACGCTGAACTCGAACTGCCGCCGCAGCGAGTCCACGAACTTGAGCTCCACGTTCTTGCCGGTGTTGTTGGACAGCGAGATCAGGCTCCAGCGGTCAGTGTCGTTGCACACCTTCACCATCTTCTGGACGTACGCCTCCTTGAGGGTGAGCGGCGTGATGCGGTCGCGGCTCACGCCGTGCGGCAGGAAGTCCAGCAGGCTGTCCAGCACCACGTCCTTGACCAGGCGGAAGGTCTTGTCGTCGGTCAGGCTCAGGCCGAAGATCAGGTCCAGGTCCTTGTAGCCCAGGCCGGTGTCCTGGTGCAGGACATGGCTCGCCGCTGACCCGTTCAGCTTCACGTCACGGACCACGACGCCCCGCTCTTCCAGTCGCGCCCGGACTACCTGCAGGACACAGAGAGAGAGAAGGGATGAGTGGAAATTCCTTTCCGTTGACTTGTATTTGCATCACAGAAGGAAGCCAGCGCTTTTATGCTTCTGTACAGCTTCCAAGTACATTAGATTATGGAACATCTGATGGAACATAGAATAGCTGTAGGATTCTTTTTTTTTTTTTGCAACAATTCCCTTTTCCGCAAGGAAGAAATCCACATCAATACAAAAAAGCACCAATGTTCCTTTCTGATTCGCTCTATTTGACCGAGGTGCAAAAAGCTATTTCTTTTTTCATCTCTTTATTTTCTGACAAGATTGAGAATGATTCAGTAGAACTGTAGACTGCTGTCCCCATTATAGTCTTCTATTTCTGACCCATATTACAAATCACACATCTTTCAAAATAAGTCAGCGGCGTGAAACGTAAAAATAGCATGGAAAATAATAGTGCCGTTTCAACACGCTTTGGGATCCTGGCAGGCAGACAGACAGCAGGTGCAGTGACTACATGATGACTTCTGACACTTAATAGAATAGGGATTAATGAGCTGCGCTGAGAAGCAGCTCCAGGCTGTGAAATTATAACCAGCAGAAGCTGAGACTACAGGAGAGGTCAAATGAGAACTTGTGAGAACTTCTCTACCCATAAAGTAACGTCAGGCAGCAAAGGAAAGTGTGAGAAGAGTTTTTAATGTGTTTTAATAAATCAGGGGGACAACTTCCAGAGCTTGCAGAAATATATCTTCAACGTTAAGACAGAGTTTGTAAGGGAAGAGGGAAAGTAGCATGCGCATGCACACACACACACACACGCAAAGACACACACAGACAGACAGACAGACAGACACACACACACACACACACATACAGTCACAGACACAGACACACACACACACACACATCTGCTCTAACCTTGAGTCAACATGGAAGAAAGGACTGAGCTGTATCCATTACCAGGCTGGGTCTAAAGACTACGGCTGCGGAAGGATAACTCCCAGAAAACGTTTGGGACCATTTTCACTGGAAGACCTCCATCTGACCTTGAGACGGTTCTCATGTAGAACCCTCTGTGGACAGCTTGGCCTCGCTTGACATCATTCGAACCCAAATTCGCTTTCAAATTTACTATTGTCTGTCTCATATCGAGTATCTCTCCTATGACATCTTATAAATTACTTATTTTATTGGCCAAGACGCTAGGCATCTGCCAACAGTTGCTGTATTTCTCATATGCATTTCTCGAATGCTAAATTTAAAGCACTATAATACTTTTAGTTTCTTCTTTCGTCACTGTCTGGAAGCAAATAACCCGGAGACAAATAGGCCAATCCTTGAAGGTCTCCTCAGCTTCTCCCAGTGGTTCAGTCATTTCAACTAACCATTTACACCGACGAGTCAGTGACTTTCATTCAAATGTAGGTCTCAAGTCATTAATGGCTACCGATAGACCTCCTGTTCCTTTGGAGAGGCTGGCTGACTGCACTCATCACAGACCTAATAGATCCTGGCAGCATACAGCTGAGTCCATTCCAACTGAAAGTGATTGAGACAGAAGATTAAACACCGAGAAGCAGACTTCAAACAAACGGGTCATAGTTTCACAGACACCTGTGTCACTTAGCATCCGTTTCTCATTTGCACTAATAATAATGAAATAAAGGTATCTCTGCTAACAGTCTATGCATGCCACTCTCTAGCTTTTTCTCTGTTCTGCTTTGCTGTGCCTCTACCGTTTTCAATTTGGGCTTAGTGGGAATTAAGCATTTAGCAAAAAAAGCTACCACTAATTCATTTCACAGTACAAAGACACATTCAGTGAGTGAATGGGATCTACTTGGCATCATCCTACCCTCGTTCCCGAAAAAAAAAAGGAAAGCGGGACAAGTGTCTCCCTGCGGGAGCTAGTTTAGTGTTCCTCTGAGCGTTCCCATTGCCCAATGTGTGTGATTCACCGGCGACACAGTGAACAAATTACGCTGGATTTCCTCTTCGGCCGCCCCCGAGACGCGCCAAGCCAGAGGGAGAGTGGAGGCCCCCGCTGGGTAGCGGTGCCAATGTCGGGCACATTAGGGCCTCAATGGCCTCGCCGCCTCTCCAGTGGAGCCTGGCGCTGCCAACGCGTTGGGCAATAGGCCTCCTTCCTCATTCATGAGTTTGGACTGATGTCACCCTTTCCCCTTCCTCTCGCCTCTTCTACTCTCAAATTCACTCATCTCACCTCCTCTCTTCTCCCCTCGCCTCCTCTCCTCTACTCCCTAATCCTCTCCTCACCTCCTTTCACCTCCTCTACTCCCAAATCCACTCATCTCATCTCCTCTCTTCTTTCCTTCCATATCCGCTCTTCTACTATCCACATGTTTTGTACCATTCTCTTCCACTTTCCACTGTCTGTTCTCCCCCTTCCTCTCCTCTACACCCTACGCCTCTCGACTCCTCCTCTGCTCTCTCCATCCTCTCCTCTACACCCTACTCCTCTGCTCTCTCCATCTTCTCCCTCTATCTGCTATCTCCTCTCCACTCCTCTTCTGCTCTCTCCATCTTCTCCCTCCATCTGCCATCTCCTCTCCACTCCTCTTCTGCTCTCTCCATCTTTTCCCTCCATCTGCTATCTCCTCTCGACTCTTAGCCCATACCCTCCACTACACTCCTTTATGCTGCACTTCTCTACTGTTCTCTCCACTCCTCTACTGCCCCCCCTCCTCTCTAGCCTCCTCCTCCTCCTCACCTCCCTTCTCTCCTTCTTTACTTGTACCTAACCACATGGGGAAATTCTGGACTCGCTGTTGCCACCGTTACACAAGCACCAAATTATGGGAACGACCGTTGGAAGTCGGATGTTGAGTGTGCCCAAATGTCATTGGCTGCTGTAACAGACAGCCCATGGTTCTAGCGATCATCTTGAGTTATTACCCTGAAGCCCTGACATAACAGCCCTTTTTTCTCGTCCTCCCCCCTCTCTCTGTCGCTCTTCCTTTCAGAGGGGTTGATGGAAAAAAAGAAATCACTCAGCTTACTTCTGGAAAAACAGTTACTGTGAAAAATGACACATCATCGTAAAAGAGACATTGAGTGTGAACGGGGTTCCAACATAAACGAAAGGTCAATTTATAAATGGCTGGAATTTCAAAAGGGATCAATTACGGGGATGACATTACAAGGAATTGGATTTCCAACAAAAAGAAGCCACCAGACTCTCGTCCATGCCTGGCTTTTCCGAAGAGGAGTCTGTTTATATTGGGCACGGCAGGCCTTCAAGCAGATGGCGTGTGTCATAAAACTGTTCAAATATGAAAAAAAAAAGAAACAAAATGTACGTTGTTAACAGATGGCCCATAACCATAAGTGTGGGTGTAATCAGTAGGTATCTGCTGAGAGTAACAGCCATGTTCTCAATCTGATTACTACACAGTACACTGACCCCAGTAAACACTTCAACCCAAAGCCATGGGACACAGTCGGCCACTCATTCAGACTAGACCACATACTGCACACAACACAGTAGGGGCAGTAATGTCACTGGACTGGACTAGGCTTGACAGATGGAGAAAACGAAAACGAGGAAACTGACAATCAGCCTTGTCCAGCCTTAATAGACATAAGGTGACTTCTCGGGTTCGCCGACACACCTGGGAGAAGCTACAGAGAGCGAACTTCCGACGACTCCGTGCAAGAGACTTGTAAAAACCGACCACAAACAGACTAGACCGTCTGGTGTTGACATCACATCACCCTGGCGACGCACGCCCCTACGCGCCGTCTGTTTTCCGACTTGAGAAGTCGAAACGGCAGCGTGCCTTTTTTTCCTTCTGTGTGTTTTTATTTGTTGCCTGATTGTCAGGGGCTGTTTTAACACGGCGTTTAACGGGTTCTTGCAGAGGGGGAACACGGGCCAGTCCGGTTCTGGTGCCGCAGAGCACCCCAGACACCAATTCAGTGATCCGAGCAGCCAGTTCCACGTGGCCCTGCCAAGACCAGCTGTAGAGAATGAAAGTCTTATTGGTCCCTGGCTGGCATGGGATCCAAAACAATCATCATCGAAAAGGCACAGCAGGCAGCAGGGAGAAAAAGTACATTGCTTTTTCAACTACTTTTTGGGAATTTTATTAGGTATTTCCTTTATTTTCACAAAAGGTTGGGTGGTCATGTCAACATCCTCCTTTGGTCCGTGTTGTAGCTTACTTCTTTGGCTAAGGAGATGGTGCTACTGTACTGTGTTACGTGATTTCAGACGCATTGTGGTGTGTGTGGGTTTTTCTTTTTTTTTATCATTATTGTTGTTTGCCAGGCCTACAATACAATAGCAAGAACAACCTGCTTACCCACAACCTGCTGAGGAGCGGTGGAATGGGCTTGCCAGTCACTGTATTGACTACAATAGGCCACCTGAGGAATTAGTTTACAGGATGAAGAGAGACACAGAGACACAGAGAGAGAGAGAGAGAAAGATAGATACACAGAGAGAAATGAAAGGAGAGAGGTCCACATAAAGGGAGATGGAGAGAGAGAAAGGAAGAGAAAAAGATAAAGAGGGATAAAGAGAGTCAGAGAGAGAGGGAGAGATAGAAAGAGAGAAAGACAAAAAGAGATAAGGAGAGAAAAGAGGAGAGCAATGGATGCAAAGGAAAGAAAAGAGTGAGGAAGAGAGAGAGAGAGAAAGAGAGGCAACCAGCATCTGGTCCTCTCTCAGTACAGCGATACCATGTCAGCTCAAACCTGAACCACAAGTCTACTGTTACTAGAATGGCTAATCCAGATTTACCGTCCCACCACACACACACACACACACACACACACACACACACACACACACACACACACACACACACACACACACACACACACACACACACACACACACACACCACACACACACACACACACACACACACACACACACACACACACACACACACACACACACACACACACACACACTGCCCACTCACATCCAGGCTTGCAGCATCGTCCTCAGCAGGAGGGGACTGTTTTGTTCCCAGTCGGAGCAGAAGGAGAATCGGGAAGAGGCGGAAGGATCTGGATGCATGGATGATGGCCACTAATAATATTTTATTCCACCCATTAAGTAGGATTTTAAAACCGGTGACAGAACAAAATAGTACATTTATAAAAAAAAAATTGATATAAAAAAAATCTTTCATGATGCGGTATCCATGCACCCAAAACTTAAGTGGTATTAAGATATACACCTACTAAAGCATTTCGATCCACTTCGTGCTGATCAAGTACTCCAAACATTTGTTCAAGGTGTAGAAGCTATTGATAAAACTGTGCTTGACCGGAGGTATGTGCCTATGTGTGAACTACTATACCATGACTAGCTGCGCCGCTGTTAGCTAGGGGGAGAGCTCTGTAGATCCGTGGGCTGTGGAAAAGCTCATGGCACATCATAAGGCAGCAGATCGGTGTTAAATCTTAGGAGCAAAGGCCTAGGTACAACCCCCAGGGCTTGTAAATGCCTTGAAGCAGCACTATTACCAGATGTCATTCAATGAGTAGGCCCTCTCACTAACAAACATCCCCATTGAAAGCCATCCATCCACTACCCCCCCCCCCCCCCCCCCTCCCCCAACACACACACACACGCACACACGCACACACGCACACACAGCATCCCTTAGCTCCTTTGCCGTTGCGCCCCCACCCATCCCCCTCCCCAAAAAATGCTGTCATGGGGAGAAAGTTTGGGGTCTGGTGCCGTTTTGAGTTTTCCACAAGCTTTCCAGAGGAAGGAAGCGAATGGCTGAGAAAATCTGCTAATGCTTAATGCAGATGGCAGCGTACGGGTCTGGACAGTTCTTGAGATGAGAGTTCCTTTCCATTCTTTTTTTTTTTTTGGTTGGAAATATTATGTATATAAACAGCTGAGAGCATCTGTTCAAAGACAGACAGAATATGAAACCTAAGATAGCAAGACAGAAAATGGCTATTTAGAAAGCCTGCTCTGAATCAGAAAGTTTTCCAAAACTTTGACGAAGGAGAGCAAGTCTACCTTCGCCAATCTTTCCCTTAGCGTGCGTAAAAGGCATTCCCCTCAAAGCGCTTTCAACTGTGGTGGTGGCAGCACAAGAATTAGACAGTGGAAAGTGTTTAATTGGCATATTACATCATCTGGACGACTTTGGTAGTCTAATACATGGCTTCATAAATGTCTAACGCACATCTGAGCGAATTAAAATGTAGTAAAATGCGTAGTTATAGAAAAAGCGAAATGCTAAACACATTAGTTGACATTTATAGGACCGCAGTGCTGGAAGCTTCAGAGTTAAGAAAAATACGTTTAGTATGAGAAATTATGGTATATATTTATTTATATTCAGCATAACGAATCAGTTACTGAGGTAGAATATTGGTGAAATGCGCAGAATCACCGATTTTTGCCCAGAGCCCAGAATTTTCGCAGCCTGAAAAGGGACTTGCCTTGACAAGTAGAGTGATCAACAGTGAAGAGGTTCGACGCTTCTAGAAAACCGACTTTGATTCTACTATATCTCTTTTATCAACACTGTTGCAAGCATTGTACATTTACAGATTTCACATTTAGGAGTAATTTAACTTAATTGCCGTTGGCGCCACTATTCCTCTTCATAAATATCTTAACTCAATTTTCCAAATTACGCGGTGCGTGTCTGGGTAAGTAAAGTCTTCCGATTATTGTCCTGGTCACTGGTGCGTTTTGCGCTTGTAAACTGCATGTCTTCTCGCTATCGTTTTTTTAACAGCACCACATCCGTCGTTTTAGCCTACCTGGACGATCTGCCTGGGCTGCACGGAGAGCGTGGGGAAGTTTCCACGTCCGTGGATTGGCACGCTCTCCCCGAGGATGGAGTCCAGTCGCTGCACCTGCTCCCACGACAACACACAGAACCGTCGACTCTGCTCCGAGGCATCACCGGAGGACATGGCGAGGTTGTCGCGTGAATACTTTATGACTGTCAAGTAGACCTCTTATATTTGGGTAAGAACTCTCGAAGCGACAAGTGACCAGCTGTCGGTGGATGAAGTTGAAGTTCAGACAAGAGGAGAGATGCACATCCTAAACCCCAACACGCATGCAGTTGAACCACACTTGACGTTTTTCAATGATAAAACAAAGAAAAACAAATGTGGCAACTACTGTCACCTTTTGACCACAATATTTGCGAACTGGAGATGATGAGAACCGTCGTGAAAAGTTAGAGAGCAACTAAAATTCCCAATCCACTGTGGTTTCCTGCAGCACTGTCTGTTCTTAAACTGCCTTAAAATGACGCGTGCAAAGGCTTTAAATGAGCTGGGATAGACAGAGACTTAGGGATTGGTCGAGAACAGGAGGTTAATATGAATAGTCAAACGTACATAAGAAGAGAATCCTTCAAGTACACGCCCACGTCTTTTGCGTCAGTGTTGATGTGCTCATTGGTCACTGCAATGGCAGAAGATATGTAGGCTATGTCAAATTTACAGTTCGCCATGTGGCGGCTAGAGGACGCGTCTTAAAGTGAGTTTGTCTATGTTGATGGTATGGGAGATTTAACATGCTACAATTAGCGTTTGTTACAGAACTCGTACAATAAGGCATACATTTAAACTTCGTTTAAACAGGTACGTCTGACGTCGTACCTGTTTTTATATTCCTTGTTTCTAAGGATGTGAAAACCGAGTTGTAGGCTACGCAGTTCCTTCATCGCAAGTTCCCCTGTCATCGTTCTCATTTAAGCATTTTTCTAGGGAAATCCACAGACACAGTTAACAACAAAAAACTGTTTCCTGTTTTACTACTTTTCACTCGTGACATAATGGCACAAGACAAGAGAGAGAGAGAGAGAGAGAGAGAGAGAGAGATGTAATGTTTGCCTTTTGACCAAATAGTTATGTTTACCTTGTATGAGTGAGGAAGATAGAGAGAAGGCTAGGTTCACACTACCAAACCAAATCCAATTTATTTAACCTGATGCTGATCAGGTTAATGATATTGTCCAAACATTGCTGATATTGTCCAAACAGTGTGAACAGTGGAAGTCACATGTAATCTTTAATAGCCTAATGTTTTACTCTGATATGGGTCACTTCCTTATCTAATGCATATGTCTTGCAATCTGAACATGTAGGCTATTTATATCAGAATTGCACAAAGGTGCCCAGTCACTCAGTCAGTTGTGTTAGTTGTGGTAGCTGTGTTAGATGTGTTAGCTGCATGTTGCATGTGTGTGTGTGTGTGTGTGTGTGTGTGTGTGTGTGTGTGTGTGTGTGTGTGTGTGTACACGTGCGTGTGTGTGCGTGCGTGCCTGTGTGTGTGTGTGTGTGTGTGTGTGTGTGTGTGTGTGTTTGTTGTTGTATTGCGCATGCGGGTCAGTTCAGGATCTATCACGTCCTCACTGGGGTTGCAACCTGACATCGGCCACAATTAATGCAAACAATCTGTACAGCCACACGAAAAATGGCAAAGATTTGAGGGGAAAAAAACAGAATTGAGCATTAAGACTGTGAACCTAACCTTGGTGTTTGGGTCTGTGAGTAATGCTTTGATGTTGTTGTGTATAGCCTATACTTTGTTCTACTTCAGATACTGTTTGGAAATGCTGAGGTTTATTGGTAATACTTTTGATTGGGTAGGCTGTCCACAGAGACATATATTTGTGTTTGACAAAGCACTGGGAGTACAGGGATGACCACAAGAAGCCTTTAATAATAGAGCAGATTACAGCAATTCCATTTCTGTTTGCGATTATGGTCAAAATGGTTTCATTTTGTGATTATGTCTTTGCCCCCTTTTATAAATGTTTTGTGGCCAATAATGTTCCTAAATGGTCATGCCAATGAAGCTCTCTTGAGTTGAGAGAAAGAGACAGACAGACAGAGAGACAGTTAGAGAGGAGAAGTGAGGAAGAGAGAGAGTATCCGGGGTACAGAGTATGGAGGAGAGTATGCTGTCTGTGAGTAAACATCCTCTCCAGAGGTTATTGTGTGTGCTTGTGTGCCATCGTCACAGGTGTGTTCAGACCTGGAGCATTAACATTAAAACGAGCGCACAGGAAAAGGTTGGCCTAAAGGTTTAGTGTTAAGTAGCCCCCCTGTTCCCCCGGCAACCGCATCCCCTATTCAGCCAGTCGGCAACCCGTTGGCAAGGCAGTGGTGATGCAGTGAGCTACCTGCGTCAAAGCTCTAACAATAACCAAAAGCCAGGGCAAGGGGTGGGCGGGGCTCTCCACTGTCCTACTCTAACAGACTCTCTGATTTATGGTGCCTGAGAGGCTTGAAGGCATTATGTGGAAACCCAGGTCAGAGCATGCTGGTGCTGGTGGTTTACTGACACGTTTTGTAGTGGAAAGTACACAAGAACAGGCGCGCTTGACTCTGAAATTAAATTCCCTCGTAGGGTGCGAGTTCGAAAACGACTGTGAATACTGTGAAAAGCTGAAAAAAGCAGTCTCTTAATCAATCTTTATTGGACCATACCGTCCATCATCTTCTTGAAGACATGGTCCAATAAAGATCTATCAAAGTGTTGTAGTAGAGCCTGGAGGGGTTGTGGTTGGTAGTGGGGTGATATATCCATGCAAGAGTTTGTTTGACAATGTTTGACTACTACCAATTACATTTCCCCTGACTTGCCTAAATGAGCTTACCTGAAGACACACACATATAGGCAAATTAGGGCCATTGTGTGTGTGTGTGTGTGTGTGTGTGTGTGTGTGTGTGTGTGTGTGTGTGTGTGTGTGTGTGTGTGTCCTGTATGTGCTTTCTGAGGGTTGCCAAGATCATGTCAGAAAAGAAATGAGCCAGAGGGAGACACACACACACACACACACACACACACACACACACACACACACACACACACACACACACACAAACACAGCCACTGAAGAGAAAGAATATGAGATGAGAAGACAAAGGTCCTTCAGGTGGTTTTAGTCACACCTTAGCTGCCGTCAGTGACTCAATGCAGAGCACCACACCGCACCACACATCGCTGCTGCTGCCGTGAAGGAACAAATAAATAAATAAAAGGAGGGCCTGACCGATGCTAAGCAGCGCCAACACACACACACACACACACACGCACACTTGGGTGCGGTGCTGTATGCGTCTATTCAAATAGGCAATTAGCTGCTGTCCTATGGCACTGGGCCAGACCCTTTAAACACGGCAGGGCCGACACCGCTGTGAGCCCGGGGGGGAGTGGACTTAAGTGGACAGCCATCGTCAGCAGGAGGGAAGGGGAAACGTTCCCCATTAACGAGAGGATTGGCACACATGGTCAGTGATGATAAGCTCAGTGTGCGTCTGAACAGGGAGGCTACAGTACACCGGGGGGGTCATATTGAGACTGTAGACTCTTTTTCAAATGGTACCTGGTCCAGAAATGCAACACTTAAAACACAAAAAAATAGAGGCCTCATCTACAAAAAGCAAGCAGTGGAAGACCAGTCTTCTAAAACGATTTTATGCTCCACAAACGGACGGGGTTTTTTTGTGGACCCCGTGCAGCCCCAGGCCTCAGGGCCCTATAGCCATCACAGCAGCTCTTATCTGTGGCATCTGTTTGCTTGATGGCTCAGTGTTTGTTGTGCGTGTTCCCTCTTTTTGCTCATCAGTATTTGAAGCAGGAACAAAGCACATAAGGATAACCTCTGGAGAGCTTGTTATCTCATACACACACACAAAAAAACACAAAAAAACATCCCGTATAGTACACTGTAAAACACTCCCTCTTCCTCACACACACACACACACACACACACACACACACACATACTGTACACACACACACACACACATGCATGCATGTGCGCACACATGTGTGAATGTACAGTATATGAGGCAAGGCACATGTGACTGGTGAGTATGACACATGTGACTGGTAAGTTTTCTTTTGATGGACACCATTGCCATGCAATAGTTATTGCTTTCTTTTGTCTGATGTTATTTACAGAACAATGTGTTGCGTCCTCGCTTGAAAGGATGTCCAAGTCGAGTGGTATTGATGTGTGTCGGCATTAGCTTTGTATCGTTGTGGTTATGCGTCACTCAGGAATTTGACAGATTTGCCTGTGTCTGTCAAATGAAGCGCGCTGGAAACATTTTCACAAATGTCTTTTAGAATGCACAAGATGTTTCAGCGATAAAGCTCAGTATCTGATGAAACTACACATGTAAGCTAGTGAAGAACATGAATATTTCAACACTAGATTTCAAGACATGTGGGGTGCGGGGAGATGCTTTTGCATGTGTGTGTGTCTCTCTCTCTCTCTCTCTGTGCGTGCGTGCGTGCGTGCGTGTGTGCGTGCGTGCGTGCGTGCGTGCCTGCGTGCGTGTGTGTGTTGGACAACTTCGCACTGATAACAGAGAGGGAGTTAGCATGCCATGTTACCTCATGCCTGATAAAAGTGGATTGCCTCAGAAGACCCCTGGTGCAGGATAGGACATGGGTGCTGCAGAGAGAGGGTGGCACAGGAGCTGTCTGCTGGGTGTTGTGTGGCGTTGTTGGATGCACACATACTGTGGCAGAATAGAGGAAGTCTGTCTAAGCTGCAGTCGGAGGGCAGCTTTAGCTGAAAGTGGATCTAGGCTTGGGCAACAAACTCGAGCTGATCGGCCCCTGGCTAAGACTGCTGGGCACTCTCTTTTGCCATGTGCACACACAAACACACACACACACACACACACACACACACACATACTCACTTTATTACTCTCAAAAATACATGCTCTCCCATTCTCCTGACCTTTCATTTACACGCACAGTCACAGAAGGACATATTTAGTCTCTCTCTCTTCCACTTCCACACACACACACACACACACACACACACACACACACACACACACACACACACACACAGAGAGAGAGAGAGACCCCCTCCCCTTCTCTCTCTTCCACTCTGTACTCAGTATTCCTTATTTTAACACCACAGGATATGCGTAGTTGTTTAAAAACAAGGATTTTCTTTCTTTTCTCTTTCTTATCTGTTGGCACAAGAACAATATGTTACTAGTGAATAAATGAACCATGTTTTACAGTTGTGTACATACATTGGCCGGAAATCATATGGTTTAGGTTTCATAGAGGACATAATGCATAGACATACAGCTTGTCATAAGATGAATTTGACAATATACTACAACACAGTATGTACAAACCAACATTTACAAGGTTGCAAAATGTACTGGGTTTGTAGTTTGAGTGTTTTAGTGTACAGGAACAGTTTCAGGAACAGAGAAATGCTTTATGGCCTGCAGATGTAACAATTTTTATCGAGCACATTTCCTCGTCAAGCTGATGTAGCGAGGCTGGGCTAAAATGCCAGCAGGATCCTCTCTGACGTCACTCACACTGGTCTGTGATAAGCACACACACACACACACACACACACACAGGTGTACACAGACAGGTGTACAAGCACACGTAGGCACACACACATAAAGGAGTAAAAACACACACACGCACACAAGCACTAGGCAGAATAACTCACACAAGACTACAAACAAACACACACACACACAAGAGCTTGGCAGGATGACACAGAGTTGAGTGGAATCCCATACAGCTACTGTATGCATTGCTGTTGACATGCCAAACATGACAGCTCTCACCACATCCTATTGTGTTTCCACTCTAGAGTTGGCATCAGGTCCTATAAAACAGATCTCTTGATGTAATGACCCATCAACACAGATGTTTATCTAAAGCCACTTACGTTACAGATAAGGTATATTTTCTCATTATCCCTCAGCCAGTCTCACGTCCTGCCTATTACACCTCTGGCCTATTACCACCTTGCTCAACCTGTTGAGCTATGACAAGAGGATAGCCATCAGTGCGTCATCAAGGGATTTGAGAGCCACTGCGTTTCTACTTTCCTTCCATTTTACGTGTGAGTGTGTGTGTTTTTTTCCCATAGTTACTTTTCACTGCACCTGAGCAAACAGCACACAACGTGAGCAGAACGTGGACTTGATAACAAGTAGCAATGGCTTCCGGGACTGAAGGAAGAGCAAACACAACACTGCACACTTTAGTCCATACACAAACGCCCATCAGGGACAATATTTCTCTGTGGCTTGTTTTTTTCTTTAGTTCATCATAAACTACCTCTTCCTTATCAGAGCTCAGCTTTAGTGTTTTATGAAGCGGTTTACACACCTCAAATGAGGTATGATTGATATGATTGTACTTCATTCATACCGATCATACTGTATAGTTTATTTCTATGCTGGGCTTCATGGACAGTACGAGTAGGTATAAATCAGTTTGACAAAGTAAAGATATAACATGAATCAATCATTGTGAGGAGCATAGCGTTTGTAAAGGCAGATCACTGGAAAAGAGTGACGTAAATGGTGCTGCTGGATGACTGAGAATATTCTAGAAGGAAGTGGAGAAAGTGAGAGGCGCTAAAGAAATGCCTGTCCCTGATCTGTGTCGGCCGCGGGGCCATGCAAGGCCTCCACCGGACGTGTGAGAGCTCTCAGGTAGGTTGTAGAGTGGGGGGTTGTGTGTGTGTGTGTGTGTGTGTGTGTGTGTGTGTGTGTGTGTGTGTGGTTGGGGGCAGAAGAGAGGAGCCATTAAACACCACATTCCCAGAATTCTGCTGACGGCAAAGTCCTGGCCCCTGTGTGTGTGCGCTGTGTGAATTCCACAAGAGTGGAGTGTTATGTCACCCTGACGTCCGGAAGGTTCTCTCTCCCGCGGCCGGAGGCCAGCTGCTCCTCTCCTCTCCGCTCTGCTCACTCAGTGGTTTGCGACGTCCTCCTCTCCTCCCTGTTATTTACATTGACTCTCTGGCTGGCGCTCCTACCTGGGAGCAGTGGAAACTGGATAAGTGCGGAGCGCGCCACTCCTGAAAGGAATTAGGGCCGCAGACAAATATGAGCGTGTATTATTCCCCCTGCAGTAAACGTGAACCCTCAAGGCCTTTAAGGTGTGTGTGTGTGTGTGTGTGTGGGTCTGGTCTGTGTGTACACTGGAATGTTCTTCTTGGATCTTTGCTGCGTGGCCAGAGGTTTCAGATTATGGACAGGCAGCTAGGAGCGAAGGAGTGAAGGAATGGAATATAGCTTCATGCTTTGAAAAAAAAGTCTGCTTGGGATTTAGGGGCGCTGAAATGGCTGATAGAGAGAAAGAGAGAGAAGTGTGTGTGTGTTGGGGGGGGGGGGGGGGGGGGGCTGGATCATGGCTCCCACCACTTGAAGAATATTAAATTAAGAGCTAGTAAAAGATTGACTTAATACAATCAGGGCAAAAGTTTGTCCAAAACTCCACTCGATGAATGTTGTTTGATATCTGCCATGCAGTCCAGAAGTCTGACCAAATAGGCCTCAGGCATTGTGCCCATGATAATTCTTTGCATTACAGGGATGTTAAACTAAGTGTAGAAATCAACTTTGGCAGGAAAAAAATGTCTCTGATCATTTTTCCAGTCCCGGATGATGCCATTTCAACACAGTTTATGCTCAACTGCTTTGGAAAAAAGACCCTCAGCCCTTTTTTTGTCATTCCAAGTTATGAGCAACAGCATCCAACCATAGGCAAACCATCAGTCGAATACCCACTGGTGGACGCAGTCCTGTTATCTTTTAATTAAAACCACCCGAAACCAAACAGCTTTGTTATAAAATCCGACGTAATCCTTCCCCGCACAGGCACGACCCCACCTTCTGGAGTGGGCCCAATGAATTTCATGTGCTGTTATTTAATATGCATCACAGTGAACGTGAAGATTAGGTCGGGAGCGCAGGTGCCATGTCGACTTACCGGAAAGAGGCTTGTTTGTCTCTGCTGGGAAACTCGAGGTTCAAAACAAATCTCCATGGCAGTGTGTGTGTGTGCGTGTGCGTGTGCGTGTGCGTGTGTGTGTGTGTGTGTGTGTGTGTGTGTGTGTGTGTGTGTGTGTGTGTGTGCATTGGCCAGCTGGGCAAAACAAGCCTGTCATGCCTGTCATGCATACATACACTTCTTTAGAAAAGGTGTGTGTTAAGTTTGGTCTATTCTTGGATACTGACAAAGTCAATGTTTGCAACCAATGCTTAAGACAATCATTCAACACAGTGTTTGGATAGCTAAATGCTTCCACTGGAAGGATCTCCTATAGCCCGGGTGAAACCATGTGAACCTGTTAGCAAATGTGTTTGGCATGGTTCCCTCCGACTCTATTGACAGAGTCAAAGATAAAAAGAGAGATAGATAGAGGCATGTCCAGTGACCTTGAGTGCTGTGTCTTAGGGACTACAAGGAAGCAGATCTCATTTCAGACAGACTCTGACATTTTATTTCCTATCCGGGTGAAGAATGTCTGCTGCTATTGTTCTTGATGTTATCAGGTCCTCTGCTATGACAGAGAAAAGATGTGAGTTTCATTGGTTTAGCCTGAGAGTTAAGCGCATTCTGATCCAGTGTTAGCATTAATAATCCAGTCATGAACATTGATAATAGTTTACTTGAAGCCAAGGTATCTACATAAGACTGACATAACACTGTCATGAACATGCCATAAACATTATTAACAAGTCATAAACATTTATGATCATTTTAAAATGAAAAGTGTCATTCAGTTTCTGTGATGACAAGTTAGGGTCAAGGTTATAGGGCAATGACAGTGTCAGTGTCTCTTATGTAGATACAGTACCTTCAAGTACTTACAGTAATTGTATAGTGTTTGCATGCACAGTAGTGTGCGTGTGCATAATTATACAGGTACATACAGGTGACCACAGCGCATGAGAAAGTTGCCTTGGTTGATATGCACAGGTTTTTTTATATGCACAGGAAAGCACACAGCAGAGACAAACATAACCGGTGAACTAGACATTTCATAATGGCTATATCCTGTTGTGTTTGGCACAACAGGGCCACAGTATATATCCCTTACTTGTGTTATATCCTGAAGGTGAGAGTTCACATTACAGCAATAAAAACTGGCCCCACACTCTATATTATACAATACTAAACCACTTTATCTCACCACCCTGAGAACTGGGGCACAGCAGCAAACAAGACATTTGATTTGGTTTGGTTTACATAGTTAGCTCTAGCCTCTGTTACAGTCTTTATGTTTAGCAGTCAACACTATCACTCTTTCAGTGGTATCTGTTTGAATGAGTGTGGTAAATCTGTAGTAAGTGCAACCACATTGGTGAAATATTCCAGAATGTAATCAATATGGACTTTAGGAGAGTCAGACAGCATCATGAGTAGTGATCTGAATTTATACACACACACACACACACACACACACACACACACACACACACACACACAAACACACACACACACACACACACACACACACACACACACACACACACAAACACACTTCAGAAAATTGCTTGCATCTGTTCCAAGATGAAGGCTCTAATAAGATTTTGTCATGAGGGCACTCCTGGGGTTTTACTATTTAGGTGCTGTGTCCACCAAACGCGTTTTTTACAGCCAGAGCGCCCACAACCTCCTCCTCTCGGCGCTTCGATAAGTGTTTATTGTTGCTAAGTTACCAAAACCAGAGAGGGTTTATAACGAGAAGTGCCATTGACGAGCCCGGCGCTGTTCTAAAAGTTGAACAGATTTCAACTTTGAGCGCTCTGAGCGCTGCGACAAAAAAGGTCGGCGCCGATCGTTTTTTTCCGCCAAGGGCGCTCAGCGCTGTGAGCGCTGAGCTACATAGACTTTACATTGAAAATTGTCGCCGTCGGCGCAAAAAACGTGTTTGGTGGACACAGCACCTTATGGGTTAATCTCTCCTCTCCAAAGATACTGACATATCGGTGAGGAATGGACGTGTTTTAATACCGGTGTGTCTTAAAGAAACACTCACAAAAAGCCCACGCAATAAAAAAGACACTTGAAACTGGTTGTGATTTCTCTTGGATCTAGTCCAATCGTCTCCTTGCTGACAGATATGACTCACCGAAAGTATGTCGATCGCCCACAAGACAGGCCCCAGCACCTCCCCATATCATATCATATCATACAGTATCATCGGAGCGGATAAGGACTCCTCGCACACAAACAGGTCGGCAGACTATCTGTTTGGGGCTTCCCTGAGAGATTGTTTGTTAGAAGCCCAATTGAGCGACACACTTCTATTGACTTGTATTATTTGTTATTTAGCTGGTGCACTTCTCCAGAGTGACCGACACTGACCTACAGTAGCTACAGAGACGGGCCTCTTGGAACAGCTCAGAGTTAGGTGCTTTGCTCAGGGCCACAATGGTGGTACCGCTTGGGACAGAACTGGGGTGTTCCACTTGGAAGGCCAGCTCCCTAGACCCCCACCACCCCTGGGAGTAGTTAGTGCTCAGTGAGTGAGGACTCTACCTTGCAGTGTGTGTGTGTGTGTGTGTGTGTGTGCATCTGCATGTGTGTGTGCATGCGTGCGTGCATGTGTGTGTGTGTGTCCGCATGTGATGCGTGCGTGCACATGTGTGCATGCTTGTAGGTAGGTGTGTGTGTGTGTGTGTCTGTACAGCCCGCTTGAATAGCCTGTAATAGAATTATTAGAGATTAAATATTAAGCAACAACCCAAGGGAGTGAAGGAGACGAAGAGATTTGATTCCAGCCACTTAAAGATAGATGATTGCCGATGATTGAACAGAAAGGACTAGCGGGGTTTTACACAGTCAATGACTTTTCCCTTTTACACTGCTCATTAAACTGGTAGATTTATCTGAGAGGATTTACAGTCCTATCAGTGTGTGTGTGTGTGTGTGTGTGTGTGTGTGTGTGTGTGTGCGTGCGTGCGCGGAAGACATTCCCTATCATCATTTTTCCCATACCCCTTTGCCTACATATGGCTTGTTGAAACAGATAAAGAACAAGACAGTTGGCTATGGGCCCGGCGAGAAAGATTGAGAAACTGAATGGAGAAAGATTTACTGAACGATAGCCTGTTTCATTTGTCAATTGTTATTCCCCATACTACTTCTACTTATAAATAGCATGTGTGTCTTCTTGTTAACAATTAATAAACTACAACAGATGTGGCTCTAGATTGGATGACATACTGTACAGAAGTTGAGGAGTGATTCCCACAGTGGGAAGATTGATTTGAAGACCTTTTGAACAGCACCTTACCCAACAAACAGAATTCCTTCCTTTCATCTATTATATAACACCAGTAGGTATTTTAAAGTCAACTTGTCTGTCTTTAAATCTACTGTAGTATTGTTTGAGGATTATTAGTTCTTGACATAAAGGTCACAGGGAGAAGACAAAGCAAGCATGTTACGCAAAGGTAGCCAACGCAAGACAATATGTCTCCTGGTGAGCAAACAGCATGCAAATTCTTTCCTCTTCATTCCATACCTGCACAACGCACACATTCCCTCGGCAAGGAGGAAATAAATCATATCCTTGTTGCGCTGATGAGGAAAGCAGTGCATGCATGTGTGTGTGTGTGTGTGTGTGTGTGTGTGTGTGTGTGTTTGGAGTAGCGTACAAGGAAAAAGTCATCAGGTCACCAAACTCAGGAAAATATCAGTTCTGCTCAGCTCAGCGTTCCCTCTTCCTCCTCCTCCTCTTCCTCTTCCTCCCCTACTGTATGCTGCGGGGGACAGGAACACACTCTCCTGAAGATCAGTGTAACGTGAGCTGGATCCTTGCACATGAGTTTGCCTGACCATTTCCTTTACTAGCTTTACTGAAGAGGTATACCCTCCTGCGCATGTGCCAGGAAGGTTATAAGCATCTCAACATTGACAGTCATAGTAATACTAGAACAAATCAAGCATTAATGCAAAAAAAGCAACAAAAAAAAAATAAATAAAAATTGCTCACTCTGGCTCAGGATTTCTGTTTATTACACGGTTTCCCCTTGGGGATCAATAAAGTATCTACAGTATGTATGTACGTATCTATCTACTGTATCTATCTATATATCTTCAAAACCCTACAGAATGCTCCATTCACTTGAATGGGCCTTCCCAACGTTTGGAGTATTGATATTTCTCAATAACAGACCGTTGCGAAGTAGCCTATAACAGACCGCTGTCAAGGGAAATGGGTTTTGCACTTCTTATTTACGTCTTTCATATCACTTCACAAGTAGTCTCGTCACTTCTTGCAGTGGAACTTAATTCAAAAGTGAAAGCAGATGGTTGATCTGTGTTCTAAAGAATGTTTGATTCAAGTTCAATGTACGTTGCGAACTATTTGTTTCTCAGCAAAAGCCACGATGAAACGGTCTCTAACAAATAAATGTAAAGAGTCATGTGGAGTTTATTTTTTGTTTTGGCAAGTAGCTGTGTAATAAGTGGGCGTTCTATACATTATCCCTTACTTGTTTAAAGTAGCCTAATGTTTTGGGCCTTCATGCCTTCCTCACATCCAAGATGTGGAGTCAGAATGTATACCTTTTTAAACGATCATTGACAAGTTCTGTCCTGGTGATCAGCACCTTGCGTCATCTCATCACTCATCCACACCATCAAAGCTTAGATGGGATCATAGGTGGAACACCAGGGAGGGGGTCTTTCTTTCTACGTGCATTTAGCCTAAAGAGACCAAACCTCGTCATTGACCAATCATTTCTTTCACTAGGGGAAACAAGTCAGAGTCAGAGTTGGAGTCAGGGAACAGCTGTTATGGCCTGTGCAGACTACACGATTTCAGACCGATTTTGCCACGATTGTGTTGTGTCCGAATATTCAAAGTCGGGAACGACGTTCAAAGGACGAAGCGTCTTGTAATGTGACATGTTCAACGACCCGCGATTTATTGTCTGCGACATTCTACGATGTTACGACCAAAAGTCTAGCATGTCAGAATTTTTCGGGAATCTCCTACGACTCCCGTGTTGACACTGACACCGTGACGACTAACGATGAGAAGGCTACGATAGAGGATCTTGTAAAGATAATCGTGAAAGACCAAAAAAAATGTGTGTAGTTTGTACAGGCCATTAGAGGGACGAATAATACTTTGGAGCCAATATGACGTAACAAAGGGTACAGAATGGCGAGGAGCTTATTTTCTGGATAGCCGTGATGACATGGGGAACTGTAGAATTCACGACTAACTCGAGGCGATGATTAGAACCTAACAAGCATAGCAAGGAGCGGCCTTTTAGGTGATGCAATGACATGATCGGGCCACATGTTTTTCTTCCTGAAAAGGTCACTCATTGTTTCGGCTTTCCTATTCATGTGAATGGCTGAGAGGACTACTCCCCCCCGGGGGAAAAACATTTGCTCACAAACAGGTGGATTGATTTCACCGCTGTTGCCTGCCTGCCCCAGATCCCCCCCTCCTCTGGGCTGTCATCAGAACTATGACTGGAACTGAGCCAGGACGCGTGACCTGGGTCATCACAGCTGTTAAGCCTTTCCCTCTCTCCCTCTCTCTCTCCTGCTCGCTCTCAGGAGCTGTCAGTAAGCGCACACAGAGACGCACGTGCGGACCCCAGAAATGCTTTGAAGAGACAGGCGCTATGTATTTTCTTGAAATGGAGAGGCATCTGAGAGAAATGACCTGCTGGCCTAGGCCTGGTTCCTACCTCATCCACAGATATGGGGTTCAGCACACAACGGGAGATGAGAGTGGAGATACAATACCCAATACCATCCTCTCTCTCCCTCTCTCTTTCTTTCTCTCCTACTCTCTCTCTCTATCAATCTATCTCATTCCCTCTCCTGTGCACTCTGTCTCACTAGTAGGCCTGTGAGGCCATCCATCTCCAGTGTCCATATGACCCTTTTTCCTCACCATGTTAAGATGCTGTGGCATCACATAAAACACATCCAAACCATCTATAGTTAAAGGGCAGATATATGGCAGCTAGAGAGAAGGCCGGACCTCCACATCATGTTCAGGAAGTCTGGAAGTTCTGGCCTCATAAGGAAAGCTAAATAAGTTCAAAAGATAGTTCCCTTGTAACTATGTATTAATTGACAGGAACACCTTAGAATATTGGTAGTTAAAAAAAATATATGCA
The DNA here is from genome assembly GCF_963854185.1 of Sardina pilchardus. Classification (NCBI taxonomy): domain Eukaryota; kingdom Metazoa; phylum Chordata; class Actinopteri; order Clupeiformes; family Clupeidae; genus Sardina; species Sardina pilchardus. The sequence goes on along the minus strand of NC_085017.1, from coordinate 1,250,120 downwards.
CCCATTCATTTCTTACTTTTCTTCTTAATCCTTGTAAAACAAGGATTACCATTTTTATGAACAGAATCAGAAACAGACCCAGAGGCAGAATAGGTGGTCATGCACTGCAGTAGTGTAGTGTAGTGTAGTGTAGTGTAGTGTAGTGTAGTGTTAGTGCAGTGCAGTGCAGTGCAGTGCAGTGAAGTGTTAGTGTAGTGTAGCGTAGTGTAGCGTAGTGTAGTGTTAGTGCAGTGCAGTGTTAGTGTAGTGTAGTGTAGTGTAGTGTAGTGTAGTACAGTGCAGTGCAGTGCATCAGTGTAGTGTAATGTAGTGTAGTGTAGGAGCAGGGAACGCATGCAGCAGCCTGTGAAGTCACAAGTTGGATTCCCAGCTGCCACTGTTGTGCCTTTGAGCAAGACACTCAACCCCGACTCGCTCCAGGGAGTCTGACCCTGCAATTTACTGACCACTGTAAGTCGCTTTGGAGGAAAGTGTCAGCCAAATTAGAAAGATAAAGAAACAGAGTCTGGGAAAGAGATTCAAAACATTCAGCATTCAGGGAGGAGGAGGAGGAGGAGGAAGAAGAGAAGGAAGAGGAGGAGGAGCAGGAGGTGGGGACAGTAGCTGAGGGGAAAATACTCTACTTGTCCCAGTGAAGACCCTCATACCTCAGCAGGTTCTGACGTGTTGAGGGCCAGGAGAGTGTAGTGTCCCTGGGCTGAGATGACCAGATTCCTGTCTTCATCCATGTGAAGCGGGGGGAACGTCTAGAGAAGCTGAGGCACAAGCGATAACACCAGACCACATGAAGACTTGGATTCAGTCCTGACCTCAGGTCAGCTCCTGATCCCACACCATGTCTCTCTCCAACTCACTATGTTTGGAGTAAGGACCGTGGGAGTATTCGGTGTATCTTATAGGAAAACTCATGATGGCATAGCTGCACTCTAGCTGTTGGCTGCAGCAACTCTTTCTAGATGGCACTGATCTTTTCCCCTTTTTTCCCAAAGGCTACTGGCAGTACTCAGTGACCTCGAGAAACAGAGATCTACTGTATGTGAAGAATGAAGTGGTTTAGCAGGGTGTACAACAAGTGCAAGCCAATGGTTAACACTTGAACCTACAGTATGTCATCAGACTAACATCAGTGTTACCAACATGTTGTAAACTCATAAAGGTGTTATACCAGTTAGTTTCCATGATGATTATTGTTATGAGGTGGGGGGTATTATATGCATGTATAGTACCCAGCATTTCTAGTAGTGGAGCAATAGGATCAGTGATAGAATGCAATATGAAAGGATTTAAAGTTACCAGCGTGGGTGTAGAGAAGGAAGTAAGCAATTTGCAAACAGTCATCAAACATTTAAAAGTCATCTCCATTCTCTCCTGCTTTTGTCAGAACAAGTGGATCCCATCCATGGGCTGCGCCAGATCTATCAAGATGCTTTGAATCAAAAGCACAAGGAAATCATGTGATCCTGTATGCACTGATATTCCTGGCACCCTCCCCGGTGCATAACCTCATACAGGTATTTTTCCTTCCTCTTCTCCTTCTGCCTTTCTTTAGTCTTGCCTCAGGCGGGACTGTATCCCTCGCTTCCCCATGTGAGTACTTCACTCATAAATAACTCCAGTCTGCCCCGAAACAGAGTTGTTTTCTTCCAAAATGCCCATTTTCTGCTCGATCAACAATCACCCAGGTGTTGAGTGCCCTTTCAGGATAAAGGTTGCGGAAAGAAAGCTGTGGACAATTTTGTGAAGCGCACCTGATCTCCGTGTGGCAGCTCTTTGGACCCAGCTCCAGCACCTGGGCCTAATGATTCTACCTGAGTGTGTTTGTTCATAACGACCGCCACGCAGGCTAGGTCACGCACCCAAGTTGGCAGTGGTTGAGGCTTGTGTGCCAAAAGCATGCAAGCACCTGAATTTGCACTTTATGATGCACAAGCCCAGTTTGGGTTATATTCAGTACTAAAACTCACTCACTGCTACGCTTGCATGCATCATTGCTGTGAGTGTGAATGCCAACTCAAACTCTTAGGAGCCAAGACAACATGAAACCAGTTGGAGTCAAAACCATACGTGGCAATAGCTGGGGGTGCAGTTAAAGGCAGTTACTAAAGCAATATTTTATATTATGATCATCTAGCTGTCCAGTCCATGTTTACACCAGCAAAGGTCTATTGTGTACTGCGTACATAATCCTGGCTTATCTAAAGATAGTAGCCTATGAATATAACAAACATAGTGGCTTAGAACTGACCTGTAAAAATGTTCAGCCAATCAAAACATTGCTTCACATTGCACATTGAGCACAGAATATCAACAAACTATACAATTGTAACAGTAAGTATTTACTATATTTCCTGAATATCTCAGAGTAGAATTTAAGGATAATAATCATTTACAATGTTAGTAATGTGGGAAACTTATCGCTGTGATTAAATGTTTGTATCATATGATAAGAGAGGAAGTGAGGGGCTGATTCGAAAAAGATGTGGTGATTGAGGCACAATTTAAAACGGAACTGTTACTTAGTATATCAATCTCCTTCTCGTTTCTCCAGAATCACCAACTGTTGCTTTAACCCAAGGGAAAGCTCCAGAACCCCCTGAGCTGTGGCTTACCTGCCTGCCCCCCTACCTGTTTGTTTTAGTGGGAAAAACTCTCCTGTGCTGTCTATGATACACGACGGCAAAGATTGAACCCAGATGTCAAACAGTTGGAGGGTTTTTTTGTGCGCCAGGCCCCCAGAACCCTTCAATTTTATGGCCATATAAATTTATTGCGGCCCCTTGCGTTTGAAGTCCCGCTTAGCCAAATGCATCATCACCCCGACATGCTGCAGCGCTTTGAAGCTCTACTGACGCTGAGCCCGATATCATAAAAAGGCATATCTCCTTGCCATAACTCTCCTCCTATGAGATAGGTAATCTATCGCTCTCATGCACAGAGTCTCGCCACTGACATCCTTAACACATCCCTGATTTCTCACTGGTCTTAAGTAAATCAGTGCTACTGCCCTGGAGAAGGAGGGGGGCAGTTGTCCTTTTAGGGGCTTTGCTTGGAGATGCAAATTGATCAGAGCATTTATGAGAGAAGCTGTTACAGGGAAGGTTGTTCTCCCAGGCTTGAGCAAACATGATGGAGAGGTCTGTTGCACATAATGCAAGTGGATGAGCCTTAAATCAAGTCAGTGCAATAAAAAGTGATGTTTATTGTTCTCTTATGTCATGGCTTTTTCCCTGCGTCGGGAGTGAATTGTGGGATTGTTGCTGTTTTGTTATGGCTGCTTGGACATCAAAACAAAAGAAGAGAAGAGTGGCGTCTGTTTCATCCTCTCAACAAGATGAGCAGAAATGAAATGAAAATGACATAAAACGCTGTCCAAAAACCTCATGGTAACCATATGGCAGAACCTTTGACTCTGAGTGCAACGGCCAGGATGTTCACAGATCTTCAATTTCATTCGTTTCTAGTACTGAGAATAGAGCGGCCCCTCAGAATCTGTAGTGCGAGATTCAAGTGGGATTATATCTATCCATGAATTTAAAGTTCAAATTAAAGTTGACTGAGGCTTTTTTCCAAAGCAACACAGACTTCGAATGGTGGAAATCAAACCAGGGTTGACAGATTGTTGGTCGGTAACATTAGCTTTGCTCCACCACACAGCAGACACCATTGACCTCTGCAGTTCATCTACGAAAAAAGCTGTGAAAATCTTTGAGATCTAGTATCTTGTGATTTTTCCCACTGGAAAATAACATGGGGGTCTTGAATTATTGCACTTGCACTATTGCACGGGGAAGAAGTCTGAAATGCAGACATACTGTACACTTTTTTCCTTAGCCTTCAAGTGGGTACGGTGATCTTCGATGGTTAAGATAGCAACATTGTTGCAATCCCAGAGATAATTTGCAATGCAACTTGCTTTAGGTAGCTAGCTTCAATTAACATCCGGATCTCCTTATATGGGCAAAGATGGTAGCTTTGGTTCCTTTTTGTTGGTGAACTTCAGAGGTCTATTGCCCAAAGTGCCATCCATCCATCTAACAGGCTGTTTATTCAAAGTGGATGTGCCGCTATCACGTCTGGTGTAGTCAGTTCTTTTGATTACAGTGGAAGCTAATGGTAGCAGCAAACGCTCCACTAACAAAACGCTTCAGTTTACGTAGCTGGTGGATTCTGCTTGTAAGGCCTATGGCATGCACCCTTTGACATGTGCCTCCCTATTACTCCCTGGAAAAAGTTTCCACATGTTCATATCTACTAATTCCTAAGGCTAAGATAGGCTAGGCTATGCTAAGCTGTTTTTGTTGACCTAAACACAAACACTGCAGTAACTTACATTCATGTGTTTGGATTAAAATGGAAAATGTGGTTTATCGAGGGTGGTCTCGCTCACCCCTGCAGGGCAACAAGGCTCCATTAAACCCCTGTAATCTCCCCCTGCTAGCCTTCTTACCCCCATATATCATTGTCCGCCACTAACAACACACTCAGACACACAGTCGGGGTATCAGAATACCAAGACGTGCCGGAAACCGTTTTACTTGGTATTTTAGTAGTGTTAAGGAAATGGTTTACAACTGCTTCAAAGCGATATTGCATTTGATTCTTTGGAAATTTCAGATTGTTTACTGCATTTTTTAATTTATTGTCTGAAAATTAATTCCACGCTCATAAAAGTTGATTTCCGCTACAGTTGTCCTGATCTAACCTCATGCCCTGAATAGCACTGACGCCTCTTGGCATTGTGACTGGAGTAACACTCTTAGTGTGTGTTTGTGGCGTGACATTCGTAGTGTGCGTTGTGTGTGTTTGTGCCGTTGTGTTTTGCTTTCTTCTGTGGGGACTGACTGACTGACTGACTGACTGCATCTGCACTCTAGCTCAGGCCAAAAGGACTAAAGGAGGCTGCTGTTGGCTATAAATAACGACAATAAAATGGCAAACTGAAACATTCTCTATTTTCTTCTCCACGCCTCTATTCCCTTCTCGACCATCTTTTCTCCTCTCTTCTCCTCTCCTTAATTTGCCTCTCTTATCCTCTCATCTCCTTGATTTCCCTCTTTTCTCCCGTCTTATCTTCTCCCATCTCATTGATTTCCTCTTGTCTCCTACCTTCTCTTCTCCTCTTTTCCCCTCTTCCCTTTACATCTTCTCTCCTCTCTTTTTTACTCTCTTCTCTTCTCCTCTCTCTTCTTCTCCTCTCCTTTCTGCTCTATTTTCCTCTCTCTATTCCCCCCTTCTATCATCTTCCACCCCGACTCTTAAACCATGTGCCCACGGCCCTCTCCAGGCCCAAAGGACAGCCGCTCTGCTTGACTGGGGGCGTGGGAGGAGGGGATCTCATCTCAATGTCTGACACAGCCTTTTCTCATCATCATCATCATCAACCATCATCATCATCATCATCATCCCCCGTAGCATTGATCCTCTGTCCAACACAAACACTACAACCCCAAAGCCCAAAACACCCAAACCCCATGCTGTTTCTGCGGCTCAAACTGGTAGAGTCGTGTGTGCATGTATGGTGTCCAAAGCCAACGGTTTGATTTCCTGAGAGGGCAAAGTCCAGTGAAATGGATTTCACAGTAAGTGTATAAACTGTGGAAATTTGATCTGCAAACGAACATATGGAAATGTTGGACTTGGCATAGCACAAAACAGTTTGGTTTGTGTACCTCAAAGTGTAATGGCTATGATACATTATCACTTTGGGTTGCACCTAAATGACCTCCGTTTTAAAGCATATGTTAAACTAATAAATGGACATACAGTATCCCGATGATGCGATCAGTGGTTTAATTACTCTACCAGAGGAGTTAACCGACTCAGCTCTTTGTCTCGCCTTGATTTGATTTTCCGTGTCTTCCCCAGATACCAGATTGTCTATTCTGGTCTTGCTTCTTCTGTCCATCAGCAGTAACCACAGAGAGAGACTGCACACTCTTCACAGAGCGTGATACAGTCAGAAACACCCACAAAAGCGTTAATTAAGCCCTCGACATGGTGTTGTGGCGATCCGATAAAGGAAAGCCTTTGTTCAGCACAAAAGAAGAGCAACACACACACACACACACACACACAACAGCCCACCTTCTCGACCGCACATGCACATGACTAAAACCCATTGTTCCTCATCTAACCAAGCGAGCACAGATCCCTTCTCCTCTAACCAAGGGCTGGGGAGAACAAAGGCGGTTGTGTTGCCAGTTAGGTCCGGACGACGGGGAGCAGATCAAATAAAGCGCTTTCCCAGAAGTGTCCCGTCAGGAAGCTGTGACCCCCGTAGGCCTCAGGAGCCTGGGGAGCGGGTAGGTGGGTTCCCCGGTGAGAGCTGCACCGAGCTGAGCCTAAGTGATACCAGCTGGTTGACTGATGTAGCTCTTTTTTTCGCTTTCTTTTTCCCCCTCCCCTTTGTGGTCAACCCTTGAGGAGTTATTGCGAAAAGTTGTGCTTTGAAGGTTGATTGGTTGGTTGCTATACACCACACATGTAATATATTGCTTTCATTGTAAGAGTTCAAATTGGGGGTAGAGCTTTATAGTCGATTATTCTTTGAATGTGCAGGCCCAAAGCACACAATCAGGCCTCAAAGATCATCTCAATCACGTTACAGACAATGCTGAAGATCTCTTCATCGCCTTACAAGGAGCACTGACATCCAGACGCTCTTCAAGAGTAAAATATGCTTCTGGGATTCCTCTGGCAAAACCATTTCTAGAACGTAGCTCACAAGGAGTTACTGGAGACTGTGGTGCCATGGTAGCAATCAGACCCTACTGTACATAGCAGGCCTGAGGCTTTGCTGTTTATCCTTGTGTGGGAGTTCAAAATGTGGCCAGGCTTTAATGGCCAACTCTTTCAGCTCAGTGAAAGCGGCCACAATGACTAAATTAGAAAACGGGAAATGTCCATGAATAACCATGACAGCGAAGAGAGGAGAGGAGAAGAGGCGACCTTTAATCGCTTTCCTCCATTCTCCTCGCCCTCATTCTCTCTCCAAAAATGACTCCCCGGACGGAACATATTCCCCTACAAGGAATACCGGTATTCCGAGGCCTTCTGGGTGAAAATTCCAATTCCGTGATTCCAAAGAGTTGACTCCTCTTGGGATGTAAAGTGTCCAAATAACATACCTTCTGAGACATATCGAAGATCTCCATGAGAAGGACCAGAAGAGAAGAGGAAGAAGAAATCTGAATTATGACGTAAGCAAGTTTGGATCTCTAAATTCTCCATCTCCCAAATCTGTATATAAGTTCAGGCCAACCCATTTCAGTATCTTGATGGTGTCTTAAGTGTGAAAGATGTTTAGATTACTATAAGCAAGAGAAACTGCCAAACACTCTTTCCTAACACGCATCCATTGATCACGCACACACACACACGCACAACAGCCATACTCACTCATGCTCAAACACGCACTCTATCTCTATCTCTCACACACACACACAAACACACACACTTCCTACTCCACTTTCCCATAAATATACAATTGCACTGGTCGCTTCCGTTCCAGCACACGCTGCACTGTGATACGGACCAAGTTGGGCCTCTAATCAGGATTAAGAGGCCTGAGACCAGAGTTCTACCCTGTAGATGAATTGTGGACTAGGTCCAGTGAGCTTCAGCCTCCAGCCACACTGCTAGAAGAGGCAATGATCCCCTCAACACACCATGCACACATACACACCCCACACAATTCTTACGTTCAAAAACACACACATACACACGCACACGCTCAGACACAGAACGCACCATACACTCAAACACATACACACCCCACACACAATTATCACCTTCACAAACACACACACAGAACATATCCATACATGCAATCTTCCTGACACACGCAGACATGCCTGGATAAGCTGATGACCTGACCCCTGAGAGTCACAGACAGGTTACTTACACACACACACACACACACACACACACAAACACACACACACACACGCACACACACACACACACACACACACACACACACACACACACACACACACTCCTATCCCTGTCCCTCAGTCAGCAGAGCATTAATCACAGGAGTTAAGTGCTGTATTAGCACCCTAGTCTCACTCATCCTCTGGTCTAGTTACATTTCCATCCCTC
>NC_085017.1:1177017-1234517 GCF_963854185.1 Sardina pilchardus | reverse complement strand
ACTGCATTTGCCAAATAGCAGATTTTATAACCCGCTGTAGAGTCAGGTTTCATGTTAGATAAAGTATGTAAGTAAGTACACACTGCATTTGCCAAATAACATATTTTATAACCTGCTGTAGTCCGATTGTTAAATAAAGTATGAAAAGTATGGAAGAATCTTTGGGTAATGATTCTTAGCTTATAAATCTATGCAGTCTATCAATATTTAATAGTGGCTTAAAACTCTGTATGGAAAACAATTTGAATTTCTTTGACATTCTTCATGTTGTGATTCCTTCCTGCCTCGTGTTGTGTGAGCACTCAGGGAGCTGTGGCAGCAGCTTCCATTTGTACTTCAGAACCCCAGATGGCACGACCCGCTAATCTACACATGGGTCTCAAACCCGTATAAATAGACAAACATAGCCTTCAAGTGCATGGCCTCAAAAGGGCTAAAAGAAATCTGGCATACCTCTTGATAAGTCCTGGCACGGGCATGTGGCAGTGAGGTAGACCAGCCAGCATGCAGCTTATAGTAAACTGGGATCAAATGCTCTAGAGAAGCTCCCGGGCATAATAGAAAAGGGGCCAAGCAGCCAACTACTGTTGAAAAACAAAAATAAACAAAAATTGAAATTACTTTTAATAATGTTGACTGCCAGGTGCCTCACGTCATTTCAAATAAACATTGACGACGACGACGGTCTTGTTTTTTTCCAAGTGGTTTTATTCCACTGGGGAATAATTGATATCAAACGCCTGGAGGTGAAATGGGTGTCTCGGTGCGAATAGTACCGTACATGGAGCTTAGCGGCTGACTTGAGATCAGTTTTAGCTCCTCGTCTGGCACCGACCTGAGGAGTGTACCCAGACAAATATGCACCTCTTCAACCCACAGGGGTCGGGGATCTCCCTGTGTCTGATCACTCACCACTCACCACACACACACACACACACACACACACACACACACACACACACACACACACACACACACACACACACACACACACACACACACACACACACACACACACACACACACACACACACACACACACACACACACACACACACACACTGGCATCCTGCCACACAGTCCGATACTCCCACTTTTCTGAGGAGCTCGTTAACACTGACACACTCCTTTGAGAGTTCTCTCATGCATACAAACAGCATGTCATTCTCAAAAGTGTGTGTGAGATAGAGATAGACATCAGTGATGTATAGAGAGAGAGAGAGAGAGAGAGAGAGAAGGTGTACAGTATAAGCATTCACAGGGAGGTAAGGAGAAGTGTGAGAGAGACAGACAGACAGACAGACAGACAGATGATGAGAGAAACAGACAAAGAAACATGCTTTGGAAATGTATGGGGTTATGGTATGGCTAGTCCACTCAGGCCAGCTGTGTCTGAGAGGGGGAAGATAGATTTGTATACACACAGACTCATGTGGCTCTATTGTGTGTGTGTGTGTGTGTGTGTGTGTGTGTGAGGGAAGGTCAGACCTCATCCCTGCTCTCTAGAGGACGATAGGACATGCATCACTGCCTCCCTCTCTCTCTCTCTCTCTGTCAACCAGGCCTCATCACTCTATAGTTGCTGCAATATACATACACACCGTCTCATGTGGCTCTAGTGTGTGTGCGTGTGTGTGTATGTGTGTGTATAAGTCTGCATATGTTCGAATTTCTGTATGCATGGGTGTGTGAGCGTGTATATGAGCAGGTGTGTGTTTAGTGTGTGTGTGTGTGTGTGTGTGTGTGTGTGTATAGTGTTTGGCATTACATACACAGAGACTGTGCTCAGTGCTACCCCACATTGCAGACTTAGGAGAGCTTTAACTTGACTGCGGGAGCAGGCTACAACCTGTCCGCTGAGGATAGAGCAGGGGTAGGCTATAACCTGTCGGCTCAGGATAGAGCAGAGACTGTATAAAATAGGGATAGAGCAGGGGGAGAGAGAGAGAGATGGAGAGATGGAGAGGGGGGGGGGGGGGGCACAAAAATGTGCCTTTCACTTTCTAAGTTCATTGAACTTCTACTCAGGCAGCCCGACGTCATAACCTCTCCATGCACCCCGTCACATTCCATTTCTTTTTCAATTTTACTTTCTCAATTTTTCATTCTTCCTCTCTCATTTCTCTCGCTCAAGACGGAAAAATCCCAAACGAGAATCCCAAAAGTACCAAACCAGTAAAGCAAACTTTAAAGGAAAAGGAAGCCTGTTTAACTAAAGTTAACAATTTCAACATGATGCATGACTCCTTCAATCTTCGATAAAACACACATGGGCCAGTAATTACTTTGTTTAAAGAGTTAAGGTGTTGATTTTAAAACAACTGAACGCCGTGCGCCAGAATACCAGGGTGGAAAGAACGAGGCCCTTATATCAGCAAAGCCAGACTAAGCTACTGGCAAACTGCGGAACACGGCGGTTTGAATTTCAGCTAATTTCACTGCCGTTTCAGAGCGCTAATGATATAATTGCAAAAGCATGTCTTCATCTCCATACAATACCCAAGGACATTTTCGGGTTGTGCAAAAAAAAACAGAAAGAAAGAAAGAAAAAGAGCACTCATTTTTCCAACTGCAGCTGCCGACAGACTAAACTAAGGGGAAAGCTATGATAGTAATCTTGTGCCACAGACTTGAGACTACAAATCAAAATCTGCAAAAATACTCCCCCCACCCCCCCCCCCCCCCTCCCTCACAGAGACACAAGGAAATCTTTAGCGAAACACTCATATACTATCCCTTGTGATGACGCCACTAAATTGTCCCAGATGTTTTATGTTAAATCAGTCTTTTTTAGTCTTTTATTATAAGATCAGGCTAAAGACAGATGAAGTAAGTTGATTGTTTTTACATGTCAGGTGTAAAAAGTTATTTGCACTTGTTTTTCTTTATCCTTTAATCTGAAATAAATACAAATTCTTCATTCACAGCCTAAACAACTTGCCAGTCATTTAAAGAGAGCCAGAAGTTAAGTCTGAAGCAGAACAGATCCAACCCACATTAGGCCCAGGACCGGGCCTGACTCGTCTGTGTTCCTTTCCTCTTTGAGCTCCACAGTCCACTCAGGAGATGAGGCAACAGGGAGCTGCTTCATTGTATTTTGTTGTACCTAGCGCCCTCTAGTGGAGCCCTTACAGACCAATTCAGAAGTTCGATTCAGCATTTCACATTGGAAGCATGCTAGGTAGGCACTAGGCAATGCAAGGATGCTATTAAGGACACACACAATTAAAACAATAAAAAGGTTCATTTCATGGTTAATTATGCATTTTACACATGATACAATCTTTTGTAAGCTTTGTGCTTTTTGCTCATCCCAAAAAGACGCTTCCCTATTAAAAATGTTCAAAACCATGAAAAATATCAGTTTTTTTCTGTTGCTGTTCATTTTATTCTGAGAACCACTGATACCTTTGACAAGCCCTTTGGGAAAGTAGGACAAACAAAGTGTGTATGGGGGTGGGGGGAAACATTCCTTGAATGTATTCACAATCATATGTTAACATAAGACAGAAATGGCGGGCAAAAGACAAGGACAGAAAGTACACTTGCGAAAGTGAGGTGTGAGTAACTTCACAGATCTACGATGAAGATCAATTGTGACAAGTTCTACATGAAGCAGTGCACTAGAATTCACATGATATGTACTCTACGGGGTACACTACTACTGTCAGTCAACCAATCGGTTCATTGCATTTCCCTGTGCAAAATACTGCTGAGGCTCAAGGGGCATTGTGGGTAAATGCTTACGGCAAATGCTTCAGGCAAATTCATACAAGTTGCATACAGAAGTACAAAGATCCCCAGATTGTCGTTGTGGTCCACAGTGACTTTTTGTACCTCGTCACCTCCCCAATCACAACACAATAACACAATAAGTTTGCAATGATGCATGGCCACATACAAATGACAATGAGTCTGACTTGTCAGGTCAGCAAGTGACAAGAAAATAAACAAAAGGTCTCGTGTTTTTTTTTGTTTTGTATTGCTGTGCGAAGGTCGCTTTAAGAGCTTCATGGGTACAGTAGGTGTTTCTGAGGAAAGGTTCCTCTGGGGCCGTAGAGGACAAAAAAACAGACTGAAAACAAAATACATCACTTCCTGGTAAGAGCAAACAGACAAAATGGGAAGCAGAAAAAGAAGTGCTTGTTTCACATCTCTGCGTACATGTGAGGACTTCTGGTTTGGGTGCACCAAGATCAGATAATCAGCCAGCAGTGGCCAGTCCTAATCCCAGTCCTTGTCTGGGAGACTTAAGGTAGTACTTTGGTGCGGATGATCAACCACAGCTTTAGATTCTACATGTAGCTTTTTAATAAGCCTTTGTTCAACCTCATGCACTCAGGAACATGTTTCTAAAGTGGGACAACAAGGACAGCGCGAAGTACCACAGATGGTCCTCTGATTGCATCCATGCATGCAATGATCATAATGTAGAGTTGCATAAAGATAACCCAGTCAAAACCACAATATGGATTCCCCACGAGTGGCTATAATTCATACAAAATGATACTATCGTTTGGTTGTTTTTGTTTTGTTCCTGTGGTTTCACAGATATGCTTTATACCCTGCAGAGTAGTGTCATAAAGCTACTCACTTATTGCTGCTCAGAACAGTCAGTTTAAGCCTGACATGGGCTGTGTGTGTGTGTGTGTTCTTATTTTTTAGTGTGTTTTAAGTGTCCATTTAAAAAAAGAAAAAAAAAAGATATGGCTAAAGATGGCCATAGGAAGAATAGCTGCAGTCGTCCCTCATCTTGTGCTTTGCACAGGCTTTCATAGCGATTGCAGCCTCCTCTACTCTCTCGCCATTTTGTGTTCTCTTGCCCCACAGTCTCAAAGGGGACAGGATTGTGTTGGTGTTCCCAGCATGCTTTGCAGAGGAAGTGCAAGATGACATTGGAGCAGGCGGAGTCACAAAAAGTGCATCACCATGAAAGTTTATTACTGTGATATAAATAACTAAAATCTCCATGGAGACCAAACATCCACTGCTCTGCAGAGAAAGAGAGAGAGAAAGAGAGAGCGCCAGAGTTCCAGAAGGGCGCCCCCTTGAGGAATAAATGATAAGTGCTTCGAAGTCCAGCAGGAGATGCACCATCAGGGGTCAGTGGCACAGGTGGTCAGCAGTGCTTGCCAGTGTCCTCCCCTCAAGTGGCACCTACCACTGTGGCAGTCCTGTCGGGAGTGCACCGCCTGATAGTGCCTCCTCACTCCTGCTCGTGTGCTCAGTGCTGTGAGGTGAGCTTGGGGTCCCTTCGCTCTCGCCGGTGGCTGCCACTGCTGCTGCTGCGCTTGCGACCCGCAGGGGTGGAGGTGGAGGAGGTGGAGGGGGCGGAGGGGGAGGGGGCAGCCACCTGCTGCAGGGCGGACAGGTCAGGAGCTAGAGCTGGCGCGGGTGAAGACGCAGATCCGTTGGCAGGCTTGTGGGAGTGGACGTGGGTATGGACGTGTTTGTGGGAGTGCGAAGACGTCGCCCGCTTAGAGCTGCCGTGGCGAGGCCGGCGTTTGTCGGCAGGGCTGGAGACGTGGGAGACGTTGATGGCATTGCTGCTGCTGCCGCCGGCACTAGTGCTGCCCTGCCGTGACCTGCCCGTACCGCCCTGAGCCGGGTCCACTGGAAGACCGGGAGCTGGGGCGAGCTTGGACACTGGACCTGGAACAGCCACCGGAATCGGTGCCGTGAAAGGGGCAGGAGCAGAGCTGGTGCGAGGCCGGGGGACATCTTTACTGGAGGCCTTCAGGGGGGCATCTTTACTGGAGGCCTTCAGGGGGGCATCTTTACTGGACGCCTTCAGGGGGGCATCTTTACTGGACGCCTTCAGGGGGGCATCTTTACTGGACGCCTTCAGGGGGGCATCTTTGCCAGGGTGCTTAAGGGGGGCATCTTTGCCAGGGTGCTTAAGGGGGGCTTCTTTTCCAGGGTGCTTCAGAGAGGCTTCTTTTCCAGGGTTCTTCAAGGGGGCATCTTTGCCAGGGTTCTTCGAGGGGGCATCTTTGCCAGGGTTCTTCGAGGGGGCATCTTTGCCAGGGGCCTTCAGGGAGTCCTTGGACTTCACTGAGCCCTTGGCCTTCAGCGAGCCTGTGGGCTTCCCCTGAGGACGTGGGGAGGAAGAGGAAGGTAGAGGAGAGTGGGATGCCGGCTCCAGTAAGACTTTACTGGTCTCAGCAGTCTGGGAATGGGATGAACATGGCCACAGTGGGGATGTGGGTGTATGAGAGAGAGAGAGAGCGAGAGCGAGCGAGAGAGAGAGAGAGGAAAAGATGAGTTAAAGGGAGAGATTAAAAGGAGACACAGACAGAGGGCACAAGCAAAACAAAATGGGGGGGGGGGGATAAGAGAAAAGGATAAGAGAAAAGAAACAATGACAAAATAAAAAAAGGGTGGAGAGGGGGTAGAAGAGAGGAGATGAAGTGGAGGAGGGGGTGGTGAAGAGGAGGGGTGGAGCAAGGGAAAGAACAGAAGACAAGCTTTAGAAAGAACATCACAACATGAGAGCAAAGCATACAGTAATCTGATTAGAATCATCTGGCTTCTCTGCCAAAACACACTAATAACACGCTCACTCACATGCACACAGTCAGCCAAAGTGCAGAGTAAATGCCATAACTCTCAACAGGCTCTTTGGGAGGGGAGGGGGGGGTGGTGTAGAGAGGTCATGCAGCAAACAGTCATGTTAGTGTCGGCCAGAACAACAAGCAGTGCAGGCAGGCAGAGCATCACACACACACACACACACACACACACACACACACACACACACACACACACACACACACACACACACACACACACACACACACACACACACACACACACACACACACACACACACACACACACACACACACACACACACACACACACACACACACACACACACACACACACACACACACACACACACACACACACACACCTCCCCCCCCGCCCCGCCCCCCCCCCCCCCGCTCCAATCCATCAAACTCCAGGTGGAATTACTCCTTATTTCTGATACTGCTAGTTTTCCATAACCGTGTTAGGAAACTCCATCAGACAGCTCCCCCGTTCCCTCCTGCCAGACAGATGACCCAATCCCGTGTGAACTGCACTTTAATATGACAGGCATACATTGACCATGATGGAGCGCTTCTGGTGGAGAGGTCTTCTGGCACCACGTGAATAACAATGCATGTGTGCTGTAGCACGTGATTAACACAACCAACACTGATACGGCTCCCCTGTGGGAAACACTGGGTAAGTGCAGAGAGGAGGCTGCTAGATCAGGCTAAGTGTTGGAGTAAACATCCCTTCAGTGGCTGAGGGTGACCAATAACCTACAGTGCTGTGAAGCAGCAACCACTGGTGTTGTAATAAGACAATTATTTAATGAGACAATCATTTAATAAGACCATTGTAAGACAGTAGGACCTCAACAATGGGAAAAAAACTGAACCCAAGCAAATAAAAATCACTCACCCAGACAGACACAATCCAAAAAAAGCACAGTGTCATCAGAACACATTGGTAAGTGAAGCGTTTCCGTTTTCAGTTCTGAGACTGAAAACGTGGTAGGCATTATTGCAGCGTGGTTGCCAACGCATGAGCCTGGCATCAGCACCCGCATGGGCACTTGCACTGGGCTGGCACAGGCTGGAGACGTCACGTCTTAATGATGGACCAGCCGTGACAGAGCTCGTCTCAGCTATGTGCAGTTAGCACAGCAGCTAAGCAGCATGCATTGCAGTAGAGGAAGAGGAAGAGGAGAGGAGAGGAGAGAAGAGAAAGAGAGAGTGCGAGAGAGAGGAGAAGAGAGAGAAGGTAAGAGGAGAGAAGGGAGAAAAAGAGAAGAGAGAGTGAGAGAGGAGAGAAAAGAAGAGAAGGTAAGAGGAGAGAAGAGAGAAAAAAGAAGAGGATAGAGGAGAAAAGGACACAGGGCAGAGAAAGACAGATAGAAAAAGAAGAGTGGAGAGAGAGAAGAAAGAAGATAAAGTGAGGAGTGTGAATGTGTGTGTATGCACAAACTAAAACAAAAGCTAAAATGAGCTCATGACAGCCCTCTGTGACTGACACATACACACTCTCTCTCTCTCTCGCTCTCTCTCACACACACACACTCAGTGACTGTACCAACCTCCTGTCCAACCTCATCCTACTGACTCATCAGCTGGTGCAGGTCTGAGCAAATTCCAGACAATCATCCTCCTGGAGGATGTGTATGCACACACACACACACGCACGCACAAGTACACAAACACACGTAGGCACAAGAACATGCGCGTGCCCACACGCACAGACACACACACACACACACATACACACACACAGGCACAACAACACACACACAGAGAGAGGCCGAGTTACACAGAGATAGACATACTAAAACATGGAAAAATCAATCATCTTACAGAATACCCACACTTAGCATACTTAGCCCGTATCGGGATGCACACTGTAGCTTGGACCAATCTCGGACACAGACCATTTCAAGCAAGCACACTCACACACACTTAAAGAAATGAAGGGGTAAAACTGAAACACTAGTAGGGCTGCACTATTAACTTAAAAAAAATATTTTATTATTTTAGATCCTCTTTCTTCTTTCATTATTAAAATAAACAAACAAAACAGAACAGAATTATAACAAAACAGATATAAAAATATAAAACAAAACGCAACACATACAAAAACAAATGGGCCGTGATGACAGTACAAAAAAAAGGACACTTACAACAGCGGTATGAAATCAAAACAGCAGGACCAGAGATTCCTGAGTTACCAAAAACTTCACGCTGAAAAAATAATAACATTCTCGCACAAAAAAAACAAAACGATAAAACAAAAACAGCACAATAAGGCACATAGTAACCATGCTGAAAGAAAGCTTTCAGTTTGTTCAACACTGGAAAAAAAGTAAAAATATAATTTCATCCATTTTGACAATCAGCACACAACACTGCCTGGTTATTGCACAAGAGCACTTCTCCTTCTCCAAAGCACCTGCAGCTTTGTCCCTCTTCCTCTAAAATTCACTTTGTGGACAGAAGCACAAGCAGTACGAGAGGGAGTTCATGAGAAACACGAGAATAGCTCCAACTTCCAAGCTGGCCAAACAAACCTCCCAATCCCCCAACATTTTAACCCCTCAAGTTGCCAGCAGAACCCCCAAGCGGCCCTAGTTGATAATGTGTCCATTTGTGTGAGTCTGTGACATGGTCTGAAGTATGCCATACAGCCACCAGTCACAGGCGTACCAATGAAAGGAGTCGGCTTTTCGGTATGACTGCGGCCCTAAGGGGAGAGGCGAGGGAACTCAAAGACCGGATCCCCAGCCTCGTGCAGAGGCCTTGGAGAGAGGTGGTTAGACAGACCAACGGACTGGCCACACGTTCCTCTTTAATGTTCCGCACTTCTGCGTAAACACGTGGACCAGTATCCAATTCACAAGAAAAAAGGTCACCACGTGATTTCACACACAGACACACACACACAGATATCCTACTTTCCGAAAAAGCTTTCGGATCCTGATCATAAGCTTTTTGCACAGTGTGTGTGTATGTGTATCTGTGTGTGTGGGCATAGATAAAAAAAACACACATCTCCCTTCCTCTTTGACTTCCCACGCTACTGAGCAGAGATCAGTTGGTGTAGTAAACCCGTGCCGCTACCTGACCCGCAGTGGATACTCCGCCGCCACCCTGTGGCAGACTCACTGCTGGGTGGCCACCCAGCCCCAGTACCTGCCCCAACGCCCTCAGGTCACTACCTGGAGCAAGACCTGGAGCACGGCACGGAGCATGACCAGATCACCTAGTGACCTCTACACATAATGATAAAAAAAAAGAGAGCAAAAAGACAAAATAAAACTAAACGGAACAGAAACCAGGAAGTGACTACTCCCTGGCCTGAGCTATGCTAACACAATTAACCACCGAGGCAGAACTCTACAGCTGCACTGCAGTGGCCACCTGACACACTCATTCTGGGACTTCCTCATTCCCTCGCTTTTACGGTCACCCAATGAAATGTCCAGAGCCTTCGCTCCTCTGCCGAGCAGTCAAAGGTCAAACAACGGAGACAAGATACAGTAAGTCTGGGATGCATCCGGGGGGAGGGGTCATGACAAGATTGAAAGGGGTGGGGGTCCTTGGGGCCTTGGGGGGGGGGGTCCATTCATCATTCAGGCCTTTGGAGTGTTTAGGATGGAGGGATGATGGGACAGGAATGAGGTGGTGTCATAGGGAGGTCAAAGGTCAGGTCAGGGGTCTCCTAGTAAACCTGCGATGCCACTTTGCCTACCACGTTGATGTCATTTTTGGCAGCAGGCAGCTGGATCTCCACAGTGGCGTTGGGGAGGGAGTCCTCAGGCACATACCCTCGCCTGTCAATCAAACTGGGGTAGGCAGAGAGAAACACACACATCACTATGACGACCAAAAAAACAGAACAGAGACAGAGAGACAGGAGAGTGACAGGTAGAGAGAGTGAAGAAAGAAAGAAAGAAAGAAAAATTCTGATCTTTGTGTGTGTCTGATATTCATTAAAACAAAAAAAAACTTTAAAAAGTTAGTCCTATGCATTAGGCGTTTTATATGCTTTAGTAAAAAGTTCACGCTAGATTCTGCTGAATTTTATACCCTGATCATCACATGCAGTTGTTAATTTAAACATAAATACATAAACCCGTTAAATTAGTTTGGGAGCAGTATCTAGTGTGGGGTCTCCTTTTCCCTGCTCCCCCATACCTACAGTAAGCATATGATCACTGTGGCCCCATCCAGCCCCCCACGCCTCACTCACCTGGGCGGCATTGGGCCACACAAGACCACACAGCAGTTCTTAAAGATGTTGTTGTAGCTGTAAGGATTGCCAGTGTCCTCAGAGCCACTCTTCCCTGACCACGAGCCTTTGATCTGGACACCGGACAGGACAGGAGACACACTTGGTATTAGCCGAGCAAGTCAAACGGACGTCCTGTGTACCATTTCAAGCTCACGTTGTTCATATTAAGAGCAGAGAGAAGAGATCATGTCGAGTTCATACTCACGTCTTCATTGGTGGTGAGATTGGATGCCACCAGGTAGGTATGGAAGCCCGACAGGCCCAGAATAGACCACACCGAGAAAAAGCAAACCACAAGCTCTAGAGCAGTGCAAAGGAGGTTAAGGATTCAAAGAGAAGCTTTACAAGAGCAAAGGCCCTGCTGAGTTTTTGAACAGATATATATACACAAAGAGAGGTGGAGAAACACTCTAGCCTCCAGGCACAGCACACCCACAATAACTCTTGTGTGGGGGACTTGTGTGCACTCCACAGCAAAAGCAGCAAATGGACAACTTAAAGGAGAAGGATCTTTTCACAAAGATCTCTGTGATCTTGAGAAACGGAGTACTGTTAGTACAAAAAAAATAAATACAAATAATAAAAAAAGTTTTTAAAAAAGCTTGAGTTGCTACAGCCAACAGCTAGAGATGGCAGGCAGCTACAGTGCTACACTCTGGGGGCATGATTCTATGAATGATTCAGTTCCCAGAACTGTCCCGTAATTCTCCTTTAAGGGAAAATAGCAAACAGAGGACAGCTTCATGAGTCATCATTCCCTTCAAACTCATTTCACACAAACTAGCTTAATGTGGTGAGTTCTCAAACTCGAATGTAGAGTTAAGAGCCACTAACTAGAGCCGTTGGAGGAACACCTAGAACATCAAAATAATAATGATATCTTAAATCCAAGCATGTAGGAAAAGGATATCTGGCAGGGCTCTCCTGAAGGGCATATACCAATCCATTACCTGCCCGTGATCCTGTGGGAGAAACAGGCAAGTCATTAGCCATCAAGTCAATACTGAAACGGCTCTCAGAGCATTCCTTTACATGACGGCCAAGAAGTTGGGCAACAAGCAAAGTGTGTTAGTTGTCGTCTGTGGTATTAAATTAACAAACAGCCGTGGACTCCGCGGTTAAACTGTGGATCGGGCGGATGACCTTACAAAAAAAAATATTTTAATTAGATTCGGGCGGGTGGCGGTTGAACCGATCAAATAAAAAAATAAAAAATATATAAGCTACATTGTTAAATATTGTTACTTACATCCGATAAAAACGTGCACACTTTTCAAATTCTCATGAGGCAGTAGGCTAATTTGGTCTAGTTGTGTCTATGCAGTGCATGCTGCTTTGTTTACCATCAGAGATGGCAACGCCGCCAGTGAATGTGCTTGACAAACTCAAAGATAACAACAAGTTAAATTAAGTTGCCTATGGTAGCCTATGTTTTCGTCTGCAGTGTGCAATAAGAAAGCAGAAGTTTATTTCTTGTATGTAAGGCCTGCTGATCTGGATTGCACTGTCTGCCTGGAAAAGACGCGCACTCGCGCAATCAAAATGAACATCAGAACAGATCTTCAGAACAGGCTCGTCCTAGTCGTCACCCTGACACGTAGGTGCTGATGGATGGCGGACGGATGAGGAGTTGTATGATGCGGTTGTGGATAGAATAATAGCCCATCTGCGCATCTCTATACTAAATGACAGCTATATATGTATATATATATATATGTACATACATATAAATAAAGGTTCATATGCAGACAGCTGTGCTGAAAGATCTGTAGAGCTTTGGGATGGAGAAGTAACTGAAAGACGTGTTGGGACGAGCGTACGAATAGGCACTCACTCACACACACACACACACACACACACACACAGTCAGACTGACAGTCTCTCATTAACATAGCTAAGGCTCAGTCAGACATGAGAGGGAAGGAGTGGAGAGAACACAGGGAACAGAGCAGGGCTGCATTTGAACTCAAATTCCTGCTCATCTACAGACATACAGGCCGCGGCACATAAAGAGAACTCTCTAGACAGACAGAGTAGGCAATCCCCACGGTACTCCTCACAGAAGCTAACACTACAAAAAAGGGTGATATTACAAACATACAAGGCGCACATACACACAAGTCATACATTGTTTTTTAGTGTATTTGTGTCGAGAGAGAGAGAGAAAACTGGGGACATTCAGAGGGAGGTGTATTGGCAGGTATACGTACGCAGTGCCAGGTGTGTGGTCACACAGCCGAAGATGAAGGCGGTGAGGAAGGAGAGCGACACGATGAAGCAGTAGAAGAAGCGATAGTTGCGCTTGCCCACACAGTTGCCCACCCATGGGCAGTGATGGTCAAACCGCTCTATGGAGGAGACACACCGTCACATCACTGTCACATAACCCCAGGTCTGTACGAGCATTTCTCTTCAACACTGTACACAAAATAAAACACTGATCATAGCCAGAGAGAGAGAGAGAGAGAGAGAGAGAGAGAGAGAGAGAGAGAGAGAGAGAGAGAGAGAGAGAGAGAGAGAGAGAGAGAGAGAGAGAGAGAGAGAGAGAGAGAGAGAGAGAGAAAGAGAGAAACACAGAAACAGAGTGTGCGCACATAGACAGACATCTGGTCGGGCGATGAGTGCACCAGTATTCCACCTGCTGTTCCTGGCACTGGCCCAGCAGCCACATCTAAGCCCACAGAGAGCAACATGTGGCAGCACGCTTATCCCACGCAGCCTGCCAACACCAACATGCGCTCTATGCAGCCATTTACAGCACAGCGCCGTAACACACCCTCACACCCACACGCGCGCTCACGGATACACACACACACGGACACACACACAATCACGGATACACGCACGCACACACACACACACAATGCAAATGAGGACAAATTAAATGCTGCTGACAGATCATCAATTCCACATCTATAATTAAGACACCACTACAGCGATTACTGTGCCAAAAGGCTAATCAGGCAAGACACTAGCTCTCCGTTATGTCATTTCACTGCTCTTAACATCCCCATATTTCCATCACTGGTGAAAAATTAAATCACAAGCTTCCCACATCATCATTTCAAAAGTGACATTATCAGATTTGTGAAAGCAAAGCCCCATATTTTGCACAAATTCAGAGCACTGACAGACACACAGTGCAGCTGTATGAGAGAGGAGGGGAAACATCACCCAGCAGGCAGGGGGATGCCCACACACACATGTGGATATGCATGTGCTCACATACAGGCAGACACAGACACACAGAGAGACAGATAATGTACCCACACACACACACACACATCAAAGTTAAGACACACACACACACACACACAGATAATATCCCCCCACACGCACACCAAAATAAACAACGATGTACACACACACAAATGGCGCACACACACACACACACACACAGATAATATCCCCCCACACGCACACCAAAATAAACAAGCACATGTACACACAAATGGCACACACACACACACACACACACACACACACACACACCTATTCACCCACACACAAATGGCACACACACACACACAGACTCACCCACGCAGTTGTCACAGAGGCTGCAGTGGGAGGTCCGAGGCGGCCGGAAGATCTTGCAGGTGAAGCAGTACTTGAGCTTGACCACCTGCTGGTTGATGACGATCTCCTTGGTGCGCGGTGGGGGCCGATACGAGGAGGAAGAGGACGCAGCGGGATTATCTACCAAGAGGAAAGAGGAGGAGGAGGAGGAGGAGGGACAGAGAGAACACATGAACACCCCACAGAGAAGAGGAAAGGTCAGGGAAGTGATAACAGTAACAGCAAACAGAAGAGGGTGGCTGGCTACAAACCAAAGGGCATGACTAACACTAGAGAGTCACGCAGCACAAAAGCAATCTTGCACTGCCAGACGACTACACTACATTAGTTTACAAAAGTGCAGTAAACGATGTGTTGGATATATGCAGAAAAGCAATCTTACACTGGCAGACAACTACACTACATTGATTTACAGCAGTGCAGTAAATGACGTGTTGGATATACGACAGTGTTGTAACCACGGGCAGTAGAGCAAAGCATTAAAGGGCAATGTTGTAGACACACTGATATCATAGAAGAGACGAACAATGGTGAAATCAAGAAGTAGTACTGACGTTGATGGAGTGAGTGAAAATGACATAGAAACTGCCCAGAGAGGGCCAAATACCACAAACGTAACTGGACATGATCGTGTCTGTATCACTAAGCAGTAGGTTTATGCAATAATAAACACATTCACTTATAAATACATCAAGTATGAAAATATATAATTTTGCTCTTTAAATAAATAACCTTAAAGGGACACTTCACCGATTAGCATTAAGCTTTGTATCTTTAGAAAACCAATCATGTTTTTGAATGGTTGTGCATTATTACCTCAGTTTGCCTTGAGGTGGGAGAAATACGGATTTCAATGAAACCCATGAATAGGACTTCCTGCTTTCAATGATGTAAAATTATGATTTTTACATAATTGAAAGCAGGAAGTCCAACATTGACATCCGTATTTCTCCCATCTCAAGGCAAACTGAGGGAATGATGCACGGCCATTCAAATAATTTCAAAAACATGACTGGTTTTCTAAAGATACAAAGCTTAATGCTAATCGGTGAAGTGTCCCTTTAAAGGAGAAATCCAATGATTCACATAGATCTCCGTTTCTCGAGGTCATGAGCGTGGGGGCTCACAGACGTGCCCCTAGAGTGTAGCGCGGGCTGTAGCTGCACACATGCCCCCAGAGTGTATAGCGCTGTAGCTGCACACATGCCCCCAGAGTGTAGCGCGGGCTGTAGCTGCACACATGCCCCCAGAGTGTTGCGCTGTAGCTGCACACATGCCCCCCCAGAGTGTAGCGCTGTAGCTGCACACATGCCCCCAGAGTGTATAGCGCTGTAGCTGCACACATGCCCCCAGAGTGGAGCGCTGTAGCTGCACACATGCCCCCAGAGTGTAGCGCTGTAGCTGCACACATGCCCCCAGACTGTAGCGCTGTAGCTGCACACATGCCCCCAGAGTGTAGCGCTGTAGCTCACGCACATGCCCCCAGAGTGTAGCGCTGTAGCTGCACACATGCCCCCAGAGTGGAGCGCTGTAGCTGCACACATGCCCCCAGAGTGGAGCGCTGTAGCTGCACACATGCCCCCAGAGTGGAGCGCTGTAGCTGCACACATGCCCCCAGAGTGGAGCGCTGTAGCTGCACACATGCCCCCAGAGTGGAGCGCTGTAGCTGCACACATGCCCCCAGAGTGTAGCGCTGTAGCTGCCAGCTGCTTTAGCTGTTGGAACTAGCCACTCGAGCTAGGTAAAACGTATTGGTTTCATCTTGTTTTGTAGCGACAATATTGGGTGACGTGGAGAAACAGAGATCTATGTGAAAAACTGTTTGAAAAAGTGACGTTTATCCTTCTAATACAGGCCTCATCATTACACCACGCTACAGGGTCTTGAAGTGCTCCACAGAATACATTCAGGACAGTGGAGGAGGAAAAAGAGAGAGAGAGAGAGTGAGAGAGAGAGAGAGAGAGAGAGAGAGAGAGAGAGAGAGAGAGAGAGAGAGAGAGAGAGAGAGAGAGAGAGAGAGAGAGCGAGAGAGAGCGAGCGAGAGAGAGAAGGCCAGTGTCAATGAAGACATCTGGGTTTCCGCCAAGATTGCAGACAACTGCTGACTGATGATAATGACGATGCCCACAGCGTGGGTCCCTGTTTACCGGCCCACAGATGACTCACTGGACTTTCCCGCTTTCACTGAGTGGACCGTAGACCACTGGCCGCACTCATCCTCGAATGGCAGCCAGACACGAGCACACACGCCCACACACATGCCCACAACACACACACACAAAAAAAAAAAATAGGGGGGAAAAAATCCCACTTGGGTCTGACATTTTCCCTGAGAAACCTTCTGGGCCAGAAATAGCTAGAAGAGTGGTGCGTTTGAGCAGCGGTGAAGAACAGAGGAACGCTCAGATACAGAAGACTTGTGATAAATCAAAGTCAGTCATGCGGGTTGCGTGTGTGTGTATCCTCAGGACATCTGTCAGCACAGTCCTACATTGGGAGTGGAGGTTCTAATGGATGGGGGGGGGGGTGTCACGCTACACTCAATATGACTGCTTCTTAATTACCAGGCTTTCATCAAATAGGAGCACCAAGTCTACTCAAATATAGGCCCACAGACACACACAAAGTCCACTCCAAACAGCCCTCATCAAAGACACAACATCCACTCCAAACAGATACCATCACATCACAGAGACCCTCATCACATCACAGAGACACACAACGTCCATTCCAAACCTCTTGGGCTTTGGGAAACACCCACGGTCATTTTCCACCATTTTTTGACATTTTATAGATCAAACAGCTCATGAATTTAATCAAGAGAATGATGGATATATTAGTGAAAAGCCATTAATAATCAGACCTAGCATCACAGAGTAGACACCACAGGCATGCCAAACACAGCCTTTCATCAAAGACTCCAATCGAGACAGAGAGTCCACTCACAAAAATACTTTTATCACAGAGTGAGTGAAACACACAAGGTCCACTTGTGTCAAGCAGAGGTCAAGCGAGGAGCTGACCTTAGCTAGGATCTTGAGTAAATCAGCATTCAGGGGAAAATGAGCAGGGTTGTGGTCATCAAAAGCATTGTTGTGCTACAACCACCACCACGGAAACAAAGAGAGAAAGGGGGATCAAAGATTAGACTACATCAGGGTCAACTTAGGCTAATTGGAACTGTGCAGAAAACAGATACAAAAGGCAACTGGATAGAATTAAGCTATTTGGATAAAATGACATTCTGATGGTGATGATGGTTAATGGTTTGTATGTAGCACAATGGGACTTCTTGGAAACAACATGGGGAAAAATGAACAATGCTCTTCGAGATGCTTGGAGGCCTTAGCTGGATACATGCTTTACTGTATGCTGGTCTCTGGATGCTATGTGAGGGCATTGAAGCATCATTTGGATCACTCCACTGGGTGCCCTGTTGCAAACCTGATTGCAACACAGGGCCCACACTGTTCACTGAACTGCAAAACAAACAATTCAGAGGCTAATTTACTGAGCGCATTTCCTGTCTCTCTCTCTCTGTGTATGCGTCATGACAAGCACAGTTAGAGAGACTGCCCTACAGTGAGTAAGTGTGTGTGTGTGTGTTTATTTTTATGAGACAGGGAGAGAGAGAGAGAGATTGAAACCATTACGTCAGTGTCACACACTCCTGACAGGCCATCACCTCATTTTAATTTCTCACACAGTTGAAATGACAGGCGAATGCCAAGGGGCCCTCACATTAAGACAAGTGGCTGGTCTGAACTGCCTGTGTCACTGCGAAGCCCACACACACACACACACACACACACACACACACACACACACACACACACACACACACACACACACACACACACACACACACACACACACACACACACACACACACACACACACACACACACACACACACACACACAGTCACATCACAGTGCCTTAATTACAGCATCTCTCTCAAGAGCATCAACAACACAACTATGGTGGTATGGAGTGGGGGGAGCTAGTCCATGGCACTGCCAAGCAAATAAACTGACTGACAGAAAAAGACAATGAGGACAAAAAGAAAAAGCATGTGGCTCGACTGCTTGAATGGTCCTTTGTGCAAACAAACAAGACGCATGCAGTGCAGCAACTGTGTGAGATCAAGTAAAGAACACCACGAAACTACAAGACCACACTGGCCTGATGACGGGATCACACCTACTGGGCAGTACTATGTCTGTTTCACTGTGTATGAGATTAAAGGCTCTTCAGATGCAAATGTGGATATTTGTGCCATTCAAGTGCAACAATTGCAAACATCAAAACAATCTTGAGGGTTGTTAAATCAATGTGTTTAGCAAATAAGTGATGAGTAATCATTGTCCCCTTATTGCACAAGCCAACAGGCCACTACATGGAACTTAATGTGTGTAGGCTTGTGTGACTCATGTGGAAAGGACGTACGGGTTCTGTTGAGTTTCCCTTACCAATCTGTTTCTCAATGTCGGCAGCCTCCTCTGGTGTTGCCCGAGGCAGAATGCCGGGGTCAGTGAAACTGGTCTGGAGCAGGGAGATGACCACGAACACAAACAGCACGCCCCCGATCACTGGAATGCCACTGGTCAAGTGCTTCACCAGGAACGGACAGCTAGGAACACAAGGCACAGAGAGAGATGAGGAGGATTCTAGGAAACATTCTTTACAACAGTCTCTGATTCTAGCATGCTCGGTCACTAGAACATCGAAGTGTTCCATTTCCTCCAGCTATGCTATTTACCTGGTCACTGAACCCTGTGATCAATGCAGTGATGGATGGGTCTGCCCCATTTTGAACTGCTAGAAGACTGGATGAAGAGTGCTCCAGGCTACTGCCACAATTAAGTTGGTTGCAATTCACTGAACAATTCTACTAGCTAGAATCATCTTTTTCAGGCATGTTTTCAATCATTTCCACAAATATAACAGATTAATTTCAGAAAGTACTGTACCCGAGATCATTCCACCAGAGACACTTGGGTTAAACAAGGGATAGAGGATAATCATTCCACACAGTTTTATATGAGATCATCAATCATAATCAAAACATTGATCATGAACCAATGATACAGATGCAGATAGCCTACTTTACAGAATGGACAAAATGGAGACAATTATGAGAATATCTTCCTCCATCCAAAATAAATTATATAGATTGCTGACCTTGCAAATATGAGGATTTTAAAGTCATTCAACGAGGGGTGCACTTACTCGAATATGAAGAATAATCCACTAGTGACGAGGATGAGACCAAGCGTCAAAGGGAGAACACCACTCTGGCGAGAAATGATTATCCTGCCGTCACAGTAAAAGCGATTCTTTCCGGGAAATACCTCCCATTTTCTCTGTTGCTTTTTGGTCTTCTCGGGACAGGGTCGTGAAGAAGGTGTTGTTGTCGGAGTTGGTGTGGGTGTCGGTAGTGCCTGAGGATCTATTTGTTGATATTCGCAATTTTTCATCGCTACGACGCGAAAACACAAGGTTATTCGTAGGTTACTTATTCTCTCCAAATCACACAAAAATCAAGCATAGGCGTCTCCGCAAGACGACTATTCCGGCAGACAGGTCTCTTGCTCTCTTCCCCCCACTCGCCACTCTCTACATAACCGCACCATCAAACGCATTTCCCAAGAACAACCAAGTGCTAAATATGACCGGAAATCTCTGTCGTGATGCCTGGAGTCATTGCTCCTCACCTACGTACTCTGCAACGTCAAACCACGAGTCTTTGTTCAAACACTTTGAGGTAAGGGTAACTGGCCATTCATCGCCAGCTCACGATATGGCAACATTCCCCAGACAACAAAGGTTAGCTTTCTCCTCATAACCATACCCCAGCGTCCTGTCTATGGATGGCACAAAGGGGAAGCATGATTTGCTCACGTATGTGGTTTATGACGATGAAAATGTTACATCACGACTGACTTATTAGATAATACTACGCGGGTTCAAAATGTTCATGGGATAAGTCAAATCTCTCCCATAATGCTAAGCTAGCTGCTGCACTGCAGCGTCTTAGCATCAATATGTGAAACTAAATGTCATACAGTAATGCAGTAATTTACTGACCAACATGAAACAGCTATCTTGTTGAGATACAACCATACATCTGTAACGTTATCTAGGTTTGGAAAACTAACAAGAGAGCTATCTACTACCATGTGACGGTCGGATCAGCTGATAAAGATGCTCTCTTTCTCGAAGGAGTTATTAGCTAGTCTAAGTGGGGCAAATGCTACGACATCCAAGATAGCTTATGATATGATTCCGCACGCATGGTAATATTTTTAGATATAATATTCGCTACATACTTGAGTGTCCTCTTGCTAAAGCGCCAGCGTTGTCTTTGTCGCTGCCTGGCTGAGCATCCTTGCCACGACCCATCGCGCGAAATCTGTTGTGTACCGTCGACTGACACTGCTAGTGCTTTGCGACATATCTCTCTCTCCTACGACGTGGTGTGGCCAAATCCCCTGACGTCATGTTGATTGACGGGAAATTCATCTCTGACAACAAGGAAATTGAGTTTCACGAATTTAATACAGCGGGAATAATTAATTAATGAAAAAAAATATGATTAGGAACATTTATTGTTTGATCACTACACTACAGGCGACCTTTTCAAATTGATGCATAGGCCTACCCTCTCCTGGATATAGGCTAGTTGGACAAAGGTAGGCTAGGCCACCTCAACCCAAGTTGCAACTTGACAACTCCATGAAATTCGAACTGAATTTGAGATTTGTTCATGTCTTTTGCAGAATTGATCTAATCTGCAAACCAAATGACAGAGCCTTGACCTTTGTAAACCCCCTATCACTTTCTCTTACAGATGAGACATTATTTTTCCAAATATGTGGCTTTGCCAGGGCTATATTCATGCTATACAGCCTACCGTTTGCAATTAGTTTTTATTTTTTTTTAAAAATGTATCCCACATTGTGTATAACTGAGAGAAAGAGATTTGGTTTAGCCTACTATTACTTGCTGTAGATCCTTAGCAGATATTGTCTGTAGTCTTTTTCATCATAAAAACAAAATGTAACAATTGGTCTAGGTTAGAAAAATGTTTATTTTCAAGTCTGTTAAGATTGTTCGTAGTGAGTGCACTTAAGGGCTGTTATCTTCAAGGAGAAGTTTTGCCACAACATCCTTTGTGAGCTCGCTCGCCGCAAGAGATGTGTCTGACACCACAGCATCCACGTGCACCTTGGCTGTGACACCTGCGCGCACGTCGCTCTCGGACTGCGTCTGTCGGCTGAGGCTCCGCGTGGAACTTACATCGTTTAGGTGGTCCAGCAGAGCCTGGATAACCTCACAGATGAGATGCTTCTCTCTGAATTGCTGGCCGTCCATCTCTTGCACTTCAGAGGTCATGCTGTCCTGCCAGCTGTTGCGTCTCTGAATGGTCTGAAGGAGCCACTTGGTCACCTTGATGGAGTGGGGGTTGATCTCCGAGAAGGAGTTCCAGGAAAGGCTCTCTTGAGCTCCAGGGTGGGAGCTGACGGCCATGGGAGACATGGACGGACTTCCCGGGCTCGTCATCTGCCTTCCTGCAAAGAAGGACATCAGCTTCCTCTGTAGGTACTTATCCAGCTGCATCTTCTGGATGATGGCGAAGATCACACTATTAGGCGGAGGGGACGCCATCTCAGCGTCTTTGTGTCTCTCTTTGTGTCCGTCTTCGGGCGAGGACGGCTCGGAATGAAGCCAGCTGCTTGGACGCTCCTCCTCCAGGGCGAACCTCACCTTCTCAAGGATCTCGTCCACCTGGTCCGAGGACAGCAGGATGCTCCTCTCCAGACTGACCACGAAACCAGACGAGGCATCAGAGCTGGTGCTGTCTTCGTGGCTTGCTTCACTCCCGCTGAATTCTGGGTGGTCACTCATCGCATCATTTGCCTCAAGCTGCTGCGCAGAGTCCTTCCTGATGTTATCAGATGACTGTTCAACAAGATGATGGTTAGAGCTGAAGTCATGATCAACAAAGGTAGTATCCATAGCGACAGCAACAGCTGTGGCATCCGTGGTGACAGCAGTGGTGTTGGTTTCCATGGTGAGGCCAGCAGTGACATCCGTGATGACGGCAGTGGTGGTGGTATCCATGGTGGCAAGAGTTGTGGTGGTATTCATGGTTACAACAGCAGTTTTATCTGTGGTAGCAATGACATCAGCAATGGTGACATCAGTGGTGGTATTGATTGTAACAGCAGTGGTACTATCTGTAGTTTCTGGAGTCTCTGCACAAACTTCCATCTCACTCTTATCCTCAGGCTTGGTCTCTTGGATTTCAGCATCAGATTTGGTGGTGACAACAGGAATGGCTTCTGTGGTAACAGCAGTGGTACTATCTGTAGTTTCAGGAGAAACCGTACAACACCTCTCTGCACTAACTTCCATCTCTCTCTTATCCTCAGACTTGGTCTCTTGGATTTTAGCATCAGATTTAGTTATTTTTCCCTCTGCACATTCAGCAATGCTTACAGTCGCCGTGCCGTTCACTTGGCCCGTCTCCGTAGTGAAGACATCCACTGAGTCTGTGATGATGTCCTTAATTAGGTTCTCCACCTTCAGCAGAAGGCCAGCGGTGGGAGCGACCACTTTCTTCCTGAGACTACGCCGGTCGTCGTTCTGACCATCCTCTGGAGAGCTGGCGCTCCACAGCTCCACCCGGCTCGCACCCCTACTGGTGGGCAGCATGTAGTTGGGGTACGTCACATGGACCTCTGGCGCTGAGCCCAGCGAACTGCTGCTTACGGGAGAGATTTTGGAGGTAGTGGAGGATGTATCGTAGCAAGAGGAGAGATCCCTTGGGCTGTTGGCAGGCAGTACTCGCTCGTACTCAAAGGCAATGATGGCCGGAATCAGGATGTCGTTGACCTCCTCCAGCAAAGTCACCGCTATGCCTCGAAGCACTAACTGCAGTTCCTCAGATGTCACCTGCAATCAGAAGAGTATCTGCTCGATTCTTCCAAACTAGCTGTTTTATTTAGGCTACACATGCATTGGCGAGTTTAAAACC
The DNA here is from genome assembly GCF_963854185.1 of Sardina pilchardus. Taxonomy (NCBI): domain Eukaryota; kingdom Metazoa; phylum Chordata; class Actinopteri; order Clupeiformes; family Clupeidae; genus Sardina; species Sardina pilchardus. Next base: position 1,211,080 of record NC_085017.1, on the reverse strand, counting down.
ACAATAAGTGGCAAGCAGTAATAATACAATAATAATACCTCAAATGTATTTGTTAAAATGTACAAATAAGTGTCAAATTGTCTCACCATTCCTTTGAAATGATTCTCTAGTAATGTTTGCTGACTGAAGAAAGACAGGGGGAAAATCAATTAGAGTTTATTGTGCTTTACAATAATCATAGCCGAAATTCACATACCATTAAGTTCAGTGTAGGCTGGGTTGAAAATAAATCATCCGTAAATGTGTGACTAACACTCACATATCAAGCAGACATGAGGAGATTTGTTCAGCTGACGGCATCCTCCCACGAATGATTCCACCTGGTTTTAAAAGAAGCATTTACCTTGCGGATATGCCTTACTCATCAAACCCAACACGTAACACAACAGAGCTATGCACCGTAAAATGCTTTGTTAAAAAAAAGCAGTGTAGCTTACCAGTGCTTCTGAAATACAGTTGTAAATCTTTTCAGATCTTACAGTTCTAATCTTTTATATGGCATACCTTGTTTCTGTTCGATTTTAATAAATAAATGAATAACAATATTCAACATCCACTCATGCTGATCTTACATGCAGAAGTTGATGGCTTGATGATCAGTTTCTGGCATATTTCAGAGAGTTTCTGAAAGAGAAATAATATGTAATTTGTATTCATGCAAACACAGCATAAAATGCACCGAAAGTAAATAAACAGATAAACGCAATCACCTTCTTTGCATCAGAAAAAGGATGCTGCTTGACAAGAGAAATGTTTCTCTCTGGTGAGTTTTGCTGGCTGGAGCGAACTATGTCTGCAATCATGACAATCAAACCGATTGAAATCAAAATCATTAGAGGGGCCTACTGTATGCTATGAATAAAGATGGAGCGGGGGGGCGAAACATTCTGTTTACCATTTGGTGTTAAGGGAAAGATGAGGTCAAGATCTGCTTGAGGGGGTGAATGTAGACATGGAGACTTTTGTGGAGATGCCGTTCTCGATACACCAGAATTCACCCTTTCACACAGCTTAGTTGTCACGTCTCCGCTGGGGGAAGGTACTTTGGGAGAGGCAGGCAGGGATGGGGACACATCCAGGGATTGGGAGGGTTCCCCCTGGCCTCCTATACCATTTTCAGTCTCCTCAGGCAGTAAGTGTGGGTCTTCACTCAGAAGACGTTCCTGATATTCCTTTTTGCTTTTCGGTTTTACAGTTTTTTTCACTTTCTTTAGTTTCCTCTGAATCTGTTCCTCCCTCTGTAATTAAGAAAACAAAATGTCGGAATCATTTGTCATGACTCATTATATATGAGCATATGTGAGGGAGGTGACTGATCTCCTCCAATGACACACTCAAGAATGATATACACCCAAAAATATGGGTCATGTCATCTTCTCATTTTACATCTGCATTGTGAAGGAGGATCAAATGCTCTCAGTCAGGTTTCGCTGTACATTGATAGGAAGGCCCCTACCTTCTTTTCCTTGTTGATTTTGGAGACAACCCAGCGACGTTCGAGTCTCATCTCCCTCTGTACCTCCCTAGTGATCTCCTCCCTCATCCGAATGCCTCTAGCGCTCCACATCTTTACAGCAGAGCAACCAGGAAACAGACATGGTCATACTCTGGTTTTCATACATTACTAGCTTGTCATTCATCATTCTACCTTCGGACGTATAAATATCAACCCCATTCACAAACTAAAACACAGTATACAAGACCTGTAACGTGGACAAAACTCTGTTTTCTTGACCAGTTTTTATTAGTCAGTTCAACTGGCAAAGGCTTATATTGCAATCTTCACAGAATACTAGGCAAAAGTTCTAGAACCACCAAGTGTATAGTTCTTTGACACAACCAAAGCACGAGGCTGTGAATGGAAAGAGCACCTCTCTCACCAGTTCAGATCTGCCAGTGGAGCCCGGGGAGACCTCTATGGCACTGCACCTCTTAGCAATGGCAGGGAGATGCTGCAGTCTCAAGTCTGGCATGGACCTGTCATGCATTTCATGCAACTTGAATATGTTTATGGCTCTATGCTTTTTTCTAAAAACGACTTACAATGAGCATTCTAAAGCATAAAGCACATTAGAGTCCTCCAAAACTTGTAAAGCACACTGAGTGACTGCTGTGTATGACATGTGCTATACAAATTAACATGATAAACTTTGCATTAACATAAAATTAACCGGTTAAAATAGTTAAATAGTTGTATAGCCTAAAAAGCCATGAAAATGAAACAAATGGCAATATTAATGCTAGGCTAAAATAACATTGAACAGCTTTATAAGAATAACCAAACATTTATAAACCTATATGTCTAACTATGTCTAGACACCTCTTGAAGATCATAAAAAAAACATTGCTAGAAATCAGTAGGTAAATCATTTCACCAATGAGGGACCACAGAAGAGTTTTGACTCTCTTAGTGTTAATGGAAGGCCGACATGTGTCAGAGGCTGCATTGAGTGTACTTTTCTTGAGAAAAGATGTAATCCTTAGTTGAAAGAAAAACAAACTTCTCAAGAACGTACAGTAGTGATGAAATAACAAAATGTGTGACCGCTGGAGACATAATGTGTGATGAATTGCAGAAGTTGTTGGACGACTTTGAAAACTAGAAACCTGTTGGATGGCTCTGAAAAACACTAAAACTTCTTCCTCATTAAGAGGAGAGAAAGAATCCAATGATGCTAGCATGTCTACACAAGGTAAGGCCTTTTCATAGGCTTATTGAACGGGCACTATTCTTAGCCAGATTATCAGCGAGAAATGTGCCAAAATTATCTGCAGACAGTGAAGTAGTTAATGGTGAAGGATTTGACCGACTTAAACAAAAATCTGCCTGTGACATACTAAACTTTTCTTTGATATAAAGCCTTTCTTGTAAATTGTAAAATTAATAGCACTGGTGTGATCCTCCATATGTTGTTTGATCTGTAAATACATACAAAAGATGAGAAATGTTCATTGGATTCATCATCCAATTTGGACTAGTTCTGTTTTTCACCACACCGGTTAGACTGAATGGAACCCACACATTTGTGCATAGACACACACACACGCACACACACAAACACACTTAAAAAGTAAAGTAAAGTCCTTGTATGTAGATATATGAAGCAGTAGACATGTCCACTGTCAGTTTCTAAAAAGTATATCTATGCAGTTCTAATTTCAGACTATGTTTTAGTATAGACCCCCTGACCTGCTTTTATATGCATGGTTCAGACACACATAAAAATACTTTACGGACCGCCAAATCCAGTCGGTCACATCGGCCACAGTCACATCAGAGCTGATCCTTCCCTGCTCTTGCAAAGTCAGGAATGTTCGGACCACCTCCTTCTGCAACCAAAACGGAACACAGGTTGTGGTAAAGGAAGCTCTTGCGCAAACCAAAAAAACCCCACACTTTTTGACCTGATGTCAAAGTTCTAAGAAATGAAAAGGAAAAGAACACATTCTGCTGACGTGACACACCTGTTCCGCCCTGAATGAGTAGCCCCATACTTTCTCCACGTCCGCCACGTGTTCTCTGTACCTGTTCAAACTCCTAAGAGAGCAGATCACCTGCACAGATTTCAACCTTATTACTCGACCTTCATCTTAAAGGCTTGGCTTAAATGGATTCTTTTTTTTTTCAACTTCACATCTTATCGTTTCAGGCTCATATAATCATAGCCATAGATGAATATCTGGGAAGATTAAATTTGTACAATAATCCCTTGGAAAGTGGCAAAGCCGTTTATCTGGCAGCAATCTGATTCATCACTCCAAGGCTTGTAGAAATGTCCCTAGCGCTGACCAAACTGGCCATCTCTGCAACTTTGCACTGTGTTCAGGGTTTGAGTGGAGGACTCACTTTATCATCCTTTGTGATGAAGCCGCCTTTAATGAGTCTCCGGTGGATGTCCTTGCGGTAGAGGTAGCCTCTCAGGTAGGGATCATGGAGGCTGTTATACTCGGAGTTGATCAGAGAGCCCCTGGGGTCATTGAGGTCAAACTCATTCTTGGGCTGAATCAGCTGAAAGGGCATCAGTGGAGTCACACTCTCAATGGTTATTGACTTTTACTGTTATCATGGTGGCTCGTTGATTATAGCAAAGCATTCAAAGTGATTGATTGCTAATATCAAATGTAGGATAGCCTACGTTTTGTTGCTTTTTTATTTTACACATATGGGCCACTCGTTTGAGATAAAGATTGGAGATTTTAAATTGATTTCTCTTCCGAAAACATTGTTCTCAGATGCAGAATATCAGCAACTGATATTCTGTATCTGAGAACAATGTTTTGGGTTTTTTATTATTATTATTATTAATAATAATAATAATAATAATAATAATAATGTCCAATTTAATCTGAAGGCCAAAATTTCCATTGTGCTTTCACTCAAGACATGGGTGAATCTTGACCTGAAGGTGTCGCTACACAATGATTTAACCATGACCTTACCCTTTCACAGAGGCGGGTGGTATGGTAGACCGCGAGACTGCCCGGTGCCCGAGCAATTTTCCTGTGCCCGGACACATCTAGGGGATGGATGGTGTCCCCTTGATACCTCAAGACTTTCTGAACATTTGAGGCAACGTTGACACGTACATAGATTAGGCATACAAAATAATGTGTTTAGAATAAGCTATAGGCCTAGGCTATATTATGTAGGCCTAGTTGAAAATAAAACTTATTCTATCTTTATGTAGGCCTATGTAAAGCACTTTGCTGAAATGCTGTTGCTTTTAAATGTGCTATAAAAAATAATTCCTCTGACTTATTTAGCAGACTTCTGTTAGCCTATGCTCATTTCAGAAACCTTGCGTACAGAATGTTTTTAGCTAAACTGCGCGCAAACGTAACACAAAGGCGTGGCTGTGTTGGACCACTTCAACCGTTCTATAGGCTACCCACCTGTTCTTCCATGTAGATGTTATCCTACTACATTTCAATCCAAATAAATTGAGATGGGTCGTCTCGCCATCAACTTGTCAGCTGTTTTTTTATATTGCTCATAATGTTGATATGGACAATGACCGGATGGAATGAGCAGCTTTGTCATAATGGCATTATTAATAAAGAATCTGTTCAATGGAACGAGTGCTGCCTTGAAGTCCACGGTGAGGGCCCAAAAAGTCAAGTCAAGTCAAATTAAGCCAATGGCGCCGACATTTCAGTGGTCTATTATCAGCCTGGGTCATCAATAGTATCTAAAATTAACTTTATTACTGAACTAGCCATTTATGTCTGAAAGCTTGGTCTATGGAGGACAAACAAAATAATTACAGGCCAGCAGTTGTTACAGAACATTTACCTGTAGGCTTAAACACACGCGAGTTTAAGTTCAAGTAGCCTACTTCATAGGATCACGCCGTTCCCAGTCAGTAATGATTTGGCAAACATCAATTTACGCTGTAGAATACTGCGGCAGCATGTCGATATGTGATTTGACTTTGTGGAGCTGCGCGCTCTGGTCATCGCGTCTGCATCCCCGTGCCAGACAGATGGGCGTGTCCCACCGGAATTTAAAAGCGCGGTAACAGCTGTGATCATGTTAATCCGTCCCAACAACTTTTAGAGTTGGTGTGTTTTTTCCCCTTCCAGAGCTGCAATACCAGAGATAATTTGGTTTTATGTTCAATGTCAAATAAAAATCTCATCTGACCTGTAAGCATTAATAAGCAGGATGTTTTCAAAATCAAATGAATTTACATCACATCAGGAATACAAAGCAGAATCAGTCTAACGTCGTGGTTTTGGATTAGTTGATGACCCTTTATCTTTTTAAAACAATCTTTTTGAAATTGCGCTTAAACATCCTTCTAATACTAATTCCAATGTTGTGTGCATCATTCTGTCGAGTCTCAAACATTTCCAAAACACTCCATCTCTTCATATGTCGCAGCCAGCACCAACACTATCATCCCCAACACCCTCAGTGTTATATTCTTTTAAACACCTTTACAAAAGACATAGGCCTAGCTATTCCATATATATAAATGCAGCCATACCACACACCACACGCCTAAATGCAGTCTCATCCAAACACAGGAGAGTTTGTACTGTAGCAACTCTCCATGCATACAATGCCAATAGGGCAACTACCTCCATCTCGCAAACATTGGTTACTGGAAGAAAACACAAATCAGTTGTAAGGTCCCAAAAATCAAAAGTGAAACTACGTCATTTAATAAATAAATTCATCACAAAGCGTCTTACCAAGATTTAATGTACATTTATTCTTAACACGTGGAACATATAGTATAAAGATTTCATACTGAATAAATGATATTCATTAAGCCCCAAAAAAAGAAAACAAAAACAAAAAAAAAGGAATTTACATCAAGGTTTTAGCTACATTGTCTGAAATACAAATATGCGTAATCCATGTCACAGGGGGGGGGGGGGGGGGGGGGGGGAGTAAATAAAATCATTCGATCGGACCTCTCCACCCAATGGAGAGGTCTGACTCCTGCAGTGGTGAACTAGCTGATATCCTGCTCCACACGCCTTTGCCCTGGCGACGAGTCAAAACTTGATAACTTGATCTGCTTTTTTTGGGAGGGGGGGCGGGGGGGTGGCTAGCAGGTTTTGGGGGTTGCAATGAACAGCAGCTGTACAACCCCCCTACCCCTACCTCTCCTCCTCCTCCTCCCCCCCCACCATCACCACGACCAACACTATCACCATAGGCCTGACACAGGAAGCGTTAGAAAGATCACATGGCAATACGCAATGACGACATAGGGGAGGAAAGTGGGACTTGTTTTGAGTTAAGCCTTTTTATTCGTTCAAAAAAAACAGAAAAAAAAAGAATGAATGATGAACAAAAACAAAGAAAAGAAATGAATCAAGATGAAGTGGTGCATAAGAAGAGCGTGCCAGAGATGTGAGGAAGTAGAGCAAAAAGGATGTCAAATATACAACATCGTTTTATATACATTGCAGCCTGGACTGCATCTAGCGCCAAAGACCAGTCCTAAGAGGTGATTTCATTGAGGGTCAAGTCATCGAGGGATAGAGAGAAGAGGTACGGGTGTTGTAGGTTCACGACACTTTGGGGGAAAAGCCTTTTTTTCAATCTCTCTCTCTCTCGACATCAACTAAAATCAGTTTTTAAAAACTACAGGATTCTTTTTTTTTTCTTTTTCTTCTTCTTTTGCTGCCAAGCCAGCGTATCTCAGTGTGAAACAGTATTATTACAGTATGTTACCAGTTTTTTTCTCGTTTCTTTCTTTTTTTTTAAGGTGTACAGTACGAAAAAAAAAGAAAGAAAGAAAGAAAATAAAACGTCCTACAAGCTACTGCACAAGTCTCCCCGTGTACACATCTGTTCACACGTCCCGTTTCCCAGGCGACGGCCTGGCGCCCCAAGCGGCCCGACGCAGGGGAGTTCTTCTTACAGCAACGTTTGCTCACAGGAGGGTTCTGCGAGTCAGTCCAGGCTCCGCACCAGAACCGGAAAAGAAAAACCCCTGCGCTCCAATACCCCCCTCTGTCCAGTCCCGTTGCCCCCTGCCCCATAGTTGCCCCTGCCTTTGAGGAGAATCAATCACCCCTCCCCCCTCCCAGACTCACTGTAAACAAGACGGCAACTTTGGTTACAGTTTTTGTGTTGGTTTTTGTTTCAGGTTTTTTTTTGAGCATTTTTGTTGAATTTTGTTAAATCTAGTTTTTCTTTTCTCTCTTTATATAAAAATGTCAGTACTTCTCAAAGGGCAGTACACTCGTCCAAGCTGGGGTGGGTCTTGTTTAGGTCGTTTTGACTTTACAGTCTCTCCTTTTAAGAATGGAGGGGAGGGGTGTGTGTGTTGGGAAGCAATTTGGAAATCCACAACTACTTCATGAAATTGCTCCTTTAGAGAGGCCAAAAATCAGTGAGACAGGTGGGATGAGGGGTTCAGGGATAGGTCAGTGGAATCCGAGGTGACTTTGCATAAATAAAAAACGGGAACAAAAAAAAAAAATACGACAGTCATTTTCTGCTGTTTTCTCCATTCATTCACTCACTCGAGCAGACACACAGGTGGCAGAAGGTAAACCAAAAACAAAAATAATCCTACGGAGAAGGTGGAGCTTTGGGGTGGGGGTGGGGGTGGGGGGTGGCGGGAGCAGGAGGCGTCTGAGGCAGAAAAGGCGTTTAAACCCCCAGCCGTCACGACTGGCCGACAAGGAACAGGACATCGCAGATGACGTGCGATACCAGCGAGTTCATGAGCGGCGACACGGAGATGTCCAGCAGCCGCGACTCGTACAGTGTGAACTCCGAGTGGTTCTCGTCTACGCGGGCGAGAGCGTGCAGCGCCCGGGCCGCCCGCCGCATCATGTCCACGCTGGTGGGCTCCAAGTGGGCCTGCATGTGCTGCACCAGCGCCCCCTGGCTCTGCTGGAACTGCGTTGCGGCCAGGCTGTCCTCCAGGAAGCCCAGCAGGTTGCCCACGCTGGCCTTCTGCACGGCGATGGCGCGCGCCGCCATGCTGTCGCCCTGCGCCAGGTTGGCCAGCAGCACCACCGCCATCTCGCGGCACACGGGCACCTTGCGCTCGCCCACCAGCCGCACCAGCGTCCCGAAGAGCTTCTCCAGGCGGCCGAACGGCGGGGTGGCCAGGATCAGGTCCACGTTGTTGTCCTGGATGCTCAGCTTGCTGAGCGTCTCCAGGACCAGCCGCTGCGGCGACAGCTCCCCGCCCAGGCCCAGCGACGGGAACGGGTCCATGGCCTCGGCCGACGGGCACACGGCCCAGTGGAGCAGCCCGTCCAGCAGCGGCAGGCAGATGCTCTCGGGGTAGACGGAGAGGTCCAGCTGGCCCGAGATGTTGGCCAGCGTCACCAGGCAGTTCTCGCGGAGCGCCTCCAGGCAGTCCCACCACCACTCGTCGCGCTCGCAGCTCACGCCTTCGTCCTCCTCCTCCTCCTTCTCGTAGGTGACGGGCGCCTGCTTGCGCTCGGGGTGCCAGTGCTGCAGCAGGACGAGGCGGCCCAGGACCAGCAGCAGGCCGGGGTGCTTGGACATCTCGTGGTCGTTGCCCGGCACGAAGGACAGGCTGCGCACGATGTTGGACACGCAGATGCAGCGGCGCGCCAGCGAGTCCTGCCAGTCGGACAGCGTGCCCAGCGGCGTCTCGTCCTTGCTGTGCGGCTCGTCCTCCAGGACGGGCACGCGGCTGGCGGACCGCGGCGTCCAGCGGCCGGAGGGGAGCGCGAGCGTCGCCGCGGGAGCGTCTTTCTTGTCGTCGGGAGCGCCGCGGCTTCCGGTGAGCCCTCCCGCCGGGGCGCTGTCGTCTCCGGACTTGTGGCGCGAGGAGAGGACGACGTGGTCAGCAGGGCTCGGGGTGCTGGGCGCGCTCGTGGAGGCCGCTGGACTCCTGTCGGCGTTGCACGAAGCCGTCTCGGCGGAGGAGCTTTTGGCTTTCTCCTGCTGCTCTGGTTTCTCCTCGGCGGGCAGCTTCTTCCCAGAGGACTCTTCGCTCGACTGGTCTGTCGTTGACGTTGTTGGCGTTGCTGCTGCCGTTGGCGTCGCGGTCACCGTTGTCCCAACATCGTTCTCGGTCACTCTCTTCCGCTTCTGACCGGCACAGGCGTTTGGCCGTTTCCGTGACGCCAGCGGGTCGGACCTGATCTCGAAGTGCGTCTGGATGTGGTCAGTGGTGTCCCCGCCCCCGGCGCTCCAGTGGAGGAGGCCGCTGTCGAACGACTGCCGATGGCCGAGCTTGGAGGCCCGGCTGGCGGCGAACGGGTTTCTCTTCCGCACCACCTTGATGGGGCGCTTGTCAAACTTGCTGGCCTGCTTGGGCCTCTCCTGAGTAGTGTTGCCGTCCTGGGCTGAGGGGCTGGACGCGCGGGGCTCTTTGGACGACGATGACGACGTCGATGATGGCAATGACGGCGTCTCGATTTCCTCTTTCTTTTCGTGCGCGTCGTCATTTTCGGACTCGTCCTTCTCCTGTTTGACCTCGACTTCTGTTGACGTGACGTCAGCAGCGCTGCTCTTCTCCTCTCGCACATCGTCCTCTTCCTCCTCCTCGTCCTCGTCCAGGTCCTCCATGTCCTCCAGCTCGTTGTCCGAGAGGTCGGGGTCGGCGGCGTTGGGGTCAATGAGGGTGCGCTGGCCCGGGTCTCCCACCTCGTACTCCTTCAGGATGCCGAAGATCTCGATGAGACAGTGCCGGAAATACTCCACCACCAGCTCCAGGAAACCAGGAAGCTGCAGCAAGAGACAAGAGATCAGTGTCACACAAACATGACTGCGGATATCTCATGTGTCAGGTTAGGTTTTGAGAATGCTTTTTGACAATAGAGTTCATTCCCTCAATAACTCTAAGTGTTTTCCATTACATTCCACAGACCATGTAAAAATACACTGATCCTCAGAAAAAAATAGCTGAAGAAATGTAGCAAAAATCAATGTATAAATCGCGACTAATATTTGGGAAATAAGGGATTTGTTGTAGGTGGTGAGAGCTGCACACCTGGCAGAGGTTGAAGGTAGTGATGCTGTTGTCGTCATACAGTAGAATGTTGATGGTGTCCAGGGCCCACGTGCTCTCAGCTAACAGGCCGGACTTCAGTGACATCATCACTCTCCACGCCTCTGGTGTTCCTGTTGGGAAACAGCAAAACAAATGTGTGTTAACGACGTATAGAAAAACAAGGAAATGACCAAACCTCTCAGGTCTTCTAGCTCTGCGTAGGTACCACCACTAAACATCAACAATGGTGAAGTATTACTAGAACACGTGGCACAGCAACTGACCAACTAACTTTCAAACTTTTCAAATATTGTGTCAAAGACGATGCTTAATGAAAAGGTCCAAGGTTTGGATCTCTCTTGATTATACAATAATGCACCATTCCGCCCCACACTATAATCCACCACCCAGGAGAAGTCCCAAGCAGCTCCAGCGAGCTCCCGTACCGATGTCTTTGGTGGTGAGCCTGCGGCGTGGCTTGAGGACCGGTTGGGTGGCCTCTATGGATCCAGGCGGGAACGCCACGTCTCTCCTGATGAGTGGCGGCTGCGCGGGGGGCTGTGCGATGTGAGAGGCGGGCACGGGGGGCCCGGCCTTCTGGATCTTCATGCTGGCCGGCCCCGGGTGCATGTAGGGGGACTTGCCGGGCGACGTCCGGCTCTCCATGGGCCGAGGCATGGGCGCCGGGCTGGACACCTGCGGAATGTGGTTCTGGTTCTGGAAGCTGGGCTGCAGGGAGCGCGAGACGGGCGGTCCGGCGCCTCCGGGCCCGTACGGGGGCTGGCGCTGGCTCATGTGGGGAGGCCACTGGCCCTCGTGGTTCATGCGCTGCTCCGACGGCATCATGTCCTCCGAGCGGTTCATCCCGTGGTACCCCGGGCCTTGCCCTGGCATGCCTGGCGGGCCTTGCCGGTTGGGGTAGTTGGGGTAACTCATGTCGTTACGCCCCTGCCACATGGCACCCTGCGGGCCGTCGGGCCCAGAAGACATCATCTGAGGGGGCATCGAAGGCTGGGCGTTCGGGCCACCCCCTCCTCCACCACCGCTGCTGCCGCCAGTCGGTGGACCCCGCTCCCGTCCGAAGGGGAAGGGGAACTGGTTCTGTGGTCCCCCGGGCCGGCGCTCGGAGCCTGGGAACTGGTTGTACTGGTTGAACATCTCCTGCTGGGACTGGGGGGCATTGGGGGGGCCCTGGGGAGGTCCCTGGGGAGGCTGTTGCTGCTGCCCGCCGCTGAACGGCACGTTGTACATCTCGCCTTCGTGCCGCTTCGCCGGGGGGCCGTAGCCTCCGTCCACTGGCCGCTTGTAGTTCTGCTCAGAACACACACACACACACAAATATCCAGTCAGGAACAAGGCACAAAACTACACTGCACTGTCCAATAAGTCATTCAGGCAGAGGACTCATCCAAGGCCACTTACAAGCAAGGAACAATGCAAGCAATCAAGCCAATCAAGCAACACTAAAGCAGACAGAAAAGATCACGGCAAAAGGCCATGAAAATTATATGCATTGTATTACAGCACAATGTAACAATAGTAGTATGACAATACTATAACGAAATGATAAGATTTCATACTGATGTAACTACAATGAGAGCCCAAACACCACCACTCATTTAATAGGATAATATAAGGTATTCTGGGGTATTCAGGTGTAACCAGCCATCTTAAATGACTAGGCTGTAATCAACACAAGTGCCTGCTAGCTTTTCTGAATGCCTTCATAAAACTTTTAAAAGCACCCTAAGTGAATTACACAACTGGCAATAAGCATTACAGGGACATGAGTTACTTGAGGTGTCACTCACCGGCTGTTGCTGTGGATACATTCCCGGCTGCTGATTTGGGTATGGGCCACCAGGGGGCGGGCCTTGGCCAGGGTACTGATTACCATAGGAATCATGCCTGCAGAAGGAGGACTCCAGGGGTTAGACCATGAACACTCCAGATAAACACAACACTTTTAAAAGAAAAATACCACACGGAGAACAACATTTACACAGCCTTGGCTATGACACAGAGTCTGAGCCTCTAGGACAGCCGTGCACAAGAAAATAAGCACTTGCACACACTTTCAAAAGCTTTCAAAATAGCCTTATCTGATAGTCCTTGTTCAAGCTTAGTGTTAATCATCAGCATGCAGTCTCATATGCTTTGATAGTATTTTTGGAGAGATGATCACAATGCTGTATACATCTATACATTTCCAGATGTCTAGAATTGACAGCCCAGGACCAGGAGGACGGCTGTTAGCCGAAACGTGTCCGTCTTGGTTCATGCTTTCAAGTCAATAAAATACCAAGATTTATTCGAGAGTGCGTTTATTTTGCTTTATACTAGAATTGACAGCCCAACACAACAACTGACAATAGAACATCTCTTTCAATGGCTGAGGCAAGTCATGTTTCTCGTGTGAACTTGAGGTGTGTGTGTGTGTGTGTGTGTGTGTGTGAGAGAGTATATGTGTGTGTTGTTGAGGTGTATGTGTGTATGTGTGAGTGTGGTTTAAGTGTACGTGTGTATGTGGTTGAGGTGTATGTGTGTATGTGCTTGAGGTGTATGTGTGTATGTGGTTGAAGTATGTATGTGTGTGTGTGTGTGTGTGTGTGTGTGTGTGTGTGTGTGTGTGTGTGTGTGTGTGTGTGTGTGTGTGTGTGTGTGTGTGTGTGTGTGTGTGTGTGTGTGGTTGTGTGCGTATGTGTGGTTGCGGTGCGTGTGTGTGCGCACGCATCACTCACCTCTGCTGGTGTGGGGGCCGGTTAGGTGAGTACATCCCCGTGTCGGCATTGGGAGGTATCATGTTGGGCTGAGCAGAGCCCGGGCCCATGGCCCCATCAGGACCCATGCCTGCCTCTGGCCTGTACCGGACAGAGAGAGGGAGAGAGGGTGTCAAACTGTACACATGCACAACAGACATTTACACACAGAATGAGGGATGCTCCTACTAACATGTTTGGTCCTTACGCAGAAACGCTACACATTCTCACATTATAACAAGTTCTAGTTCCATGACACTATTGACAGAAGTCGGATATTGTGGCAACATTTGAACACACACACACACACACACACCCAGACCTGCCAACCTTGAAAGAATTTTATGAGTACTAAGCCCCCCCCCCCCCCCCCCCCCGCCGACGACGACGACCAAATTTCGGACCCCCGGATCCTCCAACTTACATTCTGTATGTGTATACAGTATGTATATGTGTACGAGTGTGTGTGTGTGTGTGTGTGTGTGTGTGTGTGTGTGTGTGTCTGTGTGTGTGTGTCTGTGTCTGTGGGGGTGGGTGGGTGGAGGGGTGCATATTAATTAAAGAATATCATACAAATTACTAAAGGCTACTCTTCACCATAAAATATAATTTGGGTGTGTGCAATCTACAAAAGTCTTTTTATTATTATTTGAACATGGTTCAGGCCTTAAAACAAAGGCAATATCTGAGCCTGAATTATCAGGCTTTTGAAGAGGTCATAGGCCTTATGGAAACCTATTAGCATATAGGCATATACAGTATATACTACTGAAGTAAGTATGACAAGATAGGCTATTGGAACAAATCATAACCTATAAACTAGCCTACATTAAGCTTGCATTTGTAAAGTTGATCTGAAATGTTTAACCTGCAGCCTAAGCTACTTGAAGATTATTTTGCTCAACTAACAATGTTGTGAAAACAGTATTCATTCACATTGCATGTTAAACTGTGCCCTGTAGGAGGGAATATTAGATGAATAGAACGTTTCTTTGAAAGATTTCAGCATGCCAATCATCATTGCTTTTGTAGAATGGCACATGCCAGTTAAGGAGCCATTCATCTTTTATTTACATAGCCTTTGATATACTGATGAAGTTCTCTGTTAAAGTTGTCTGAATTCGCTCCACCGTTTACACCATAAATTGTTCAAAATGAATGAATTCTTCATCACAGAATCTCGTTGTAGCCTATGCTACGTCTATTTTTACGTATAACTCAAGACGGCAACATAAGGTTAGCGGTCTTGTAGTGATAACGTTTGCAATATTAGAAGAAAACACGCTGCTGTACTAATTCACTCGTTTTGAAAACAGTAATTGTCAAAGTTTAACTATACCAGCTGTGACACCCCTGTCCTCTGACGCACCTGCGCTTACACACACTTTCACTTTAGAATGGCGTGACTGAGGGATGAGAACCGCGAACACAAGTTGCAAAATAAAAGCGTGTTTGTTTATTTTCGGAATAGACGCATATTTTCCCTTTGAGATCTGCAATAGCACGGTCTCTACCGAAATTAATTGACTACTTAGTTGTACTAAGACCTTGTGAATTATATCTATGGCTGTGGCTCTGTAGCGCAGAATCAACATCACTGACACTGACGAAATGCGAGATCAAACGAAATGCGTAGTTTAGAGCATGAAATCGTACCAGCGTACTAGGAGGTCAAAATGCGTGCCCGCTACGCAAAATGCGTACATGTTGGCAGGTCTGCACACCATGTAATGACGGGAATAGATCTCTTCTACGTAATTTCCCAGTTATTAGCCGCGGCTTATACATTGGTTTTGCAAAATAACTTCAGCTATGAGGTTAATACACGGGAACAGTTAATATGGTATTAATATGGTTTTGCTTCTTTTAACTTGCATCAAACACGGTCCTGGGGCTTATGCACAAAGCAGGTTATACACAGAAAATGACTGTATGTGAAACATTATTTGTTCCAGCGATGCAATAATGGCACTCTATTATACCAACAGGGTATCTAAAAGTGTAGTGAGCTACAGCTAGACTGACAGACAGACAGAGTGAATGTGGGCCGCTCGTACCTTCGGTCGTATCCTGGGCCGTAGGGGTACTGCTGCCTCTGGGCCATGGGCATGTTTCCCATGGGTCCTGGGGGGCCACGGTTGAACTGCTCCCCCATGGGGGTGTTGGGGCCCTGGTTGGGACCCATGAACTGCTCCCCAGCTGCAGGGAGAGGGGGATGAACAATTTGTGTATTTCTTATCAAATCACTTGGATAGTTTCAAAACAATGTGAGAATATGAGAAGGATTTCAGGACTAGGTCCAAAACTTGTGAATGTACCGAATTTCATGAATTTGTACAATTCTACGACTTCACCTGGATAACTATTATGGAAACCTAAACCAATACTCTCTTACCCTGCCCACTCCGACTACCCTGCCAAATCTACTGCCCTTTCTCGCTCTTCCTATGCCAATGCTCACCTTTCCTCATGCCACCAAAGGGGTCCTTGTTGGGCTCGTAAGGTCCCATGCCCATGCCCGGGCCGCCCATGCCAGGCTGGAAGCCCGAGTTGGGCGTCATGGAGTTTCGTCGGGGGAAGGCTGGGTCTCCGCCATCAGCAAAGGGGTCCTGCAGATTTACACTACTCCTATTGGACGAGAGGAGAGATGGACACACACACACACAGAGAGATTCAGATACAGGTTTCTGGGCTGCAGATATACACTACTCCTATGGGGAGATGGTGACACACAGAGATTCAGATACAGGTTTCTGGGCTGCAGATATACACTACTCCTATGGGGAGATGGTGACACACAGAGATTCAGATACAGGTTTCTGGGCTGCAGATATACACTACTCCTATGGGGAGATGGTGACACACAGAGATTCAGATACAGGTTTCTGGGCTGCAGATATACACTACTCCTATGGGGAGATGGTGACACACAGAGATTCAGATACAGGTTTCTGGGCTGTATGTGCTTTGATATTGAATGGTTATGAGAGAGAGGGAGAGAGAGGGGAGAGAAAGGAGAGAGAGAAAGGAGAGAGTTAGGAAGAAGAGGGAAAGAAATTCAGAGGAAAAAGTCCATAAAGCGAGAGAGGAGAGGGAGAGATTTCTCTCACAGGATGCAGGGCAAGGTTATCACACCACTCTCCGAAATCGAAAAGGTGTCAAAGCCGCCCAGAATCAGGAGGCAGCACAGCTCAGGTTCCGGCACTCTCTATAGAAAACATGCCCGAGAAGAACTCTATCCCGTGGTGAAGAGGTCAGCGGTGGGGGTCAGGGTTAGGATCGTGACATACCTGACTCCTGGCATGGGGGGCATCTGAGGGTGGGGGGTGGAGGCGGGAGTGGGGGGCTTGAGGTCTCCACCCTCTGCCATGGAGCTGCTAGTGGACTGGGGCGTCTGGGGGCCCTGGAGAGATCCTGAGCCCGCTGTAAGGGTGAACACACACACACACCAACATCAGATACAGGGTGCCAAGGGTACAAATACAGGTTGCCAATGCGTGTGTACACACACACACACACACACATATATATACACACACATATATATATATACACACACACAAACAAAACAGGGAACACTGAAGAACACACAATGTCATTCCCTTCCACCCATCTAGACTCTATCAGGCTCCCAATACCATGAGCTAGAAGTTGCAGATCAGATCCAGTCTCAAAACACTAAATACTAAAGTTCTGACTCATCATGTAAATTATCTTCATTTGTGTAAGCGTCTGCACACACACACACGCACACACACACACGCAGCTTCAGTCAGAGCCAGTAAAGTTAACATAGAGAAAGTCCATTTACAAACATGTTTGAAGAATGCAGACAGACTTCAACTTAATGGCCCTGAGTGTTTGTGTGTGAGAGGGGGAGGCCGGGACTGTGATTGTCCTTGTGGCCGGCTGACTGGCTGTTGGCTCAGACACTGGCCTTTGTCTGTGGGTGTAATGCAAGGAGAGTGAGCGAGTGAGACAGAGAAAAAGAGAGAGAGAGAGAGTGAGTGAGAGAGAGTGAGAGAGAGACAGCGCTGGTTCTTCTTCTAGTCATTAGCACGGCTGTCTGATGAGTCATGCCTTCCCTTTCATTAGTGTGTAAACAAGCAGGGTCACACACAGGGCACACACACACACACTTACTCAGGCAGCGTGCCGCCTTTTTTTCCCTTTGATTTTTTTCCCACCCACACTCTCTCTCTCTCATACACACACACACACACACACCCCTTGCTCCTCCTTTTCCTCTCTCTTTCTTGCTCTCCCTCCCTCCCTCTCTCTGTAGGGATTTCCTGTGACGGCACATGAACTCAAGAGGAGGAGGAGTGTGTGTATGTGTGTGTGTGTAGGGGGGGGGGGGGGGTGTAAGAGAAGGAGGGGGAAGAAAAAGTGTGACTTCACACAAACCGCCAAGCCTCCGACTCCCCATTCATCAATTTCTGTCTGAGCTTTAATCTCAAGGGGTGAGGAGGGGGGGAGGGGGGTCTCCGTGAAGCTCAGGGCCATGTAGCGAGCAGTGTAGAAGAGAGAGAGAGAAAAGAGTGTGAGAAAAGATAAAGCCACTGTGCTAAAGGGTGAGCGAGCAAGTGTGTGTGTGTGTGTGTGTGTGTGTGTGTGTGCGTGCGTGTGTCTGTGAGTGAATGAATGAGAGAGAGCGATAGAGGGTGCATAAGGAGTAGCCTCTGCCTCATAAGCTCTGCATCCCTGACCCAGTGCCAGGAGAAGAGCTCTCCCATGCCCGACACACACACACACACACACACAGGAATCCCCTCTGCTGACGCCACGCTGGGCTGCCAACACACACACACAAACGCACACGGCCTCTCCCCCACCCAAATATGCGGGGCTTGGCCAGGAGTGCCCATGCTGGCACAGGGCTGTGAGAGGCTGGGGCGTCCTGTGCACGTGGCCAAAGCTGGCTCTCGCCCGCTGAGCACCAGTACCACATCACAGGGGCTGACTCTCCAAAACAAACTCCCTCATACACACACACACAGAGCTGAAGGAGTATACATTCCAGAACACACACTTGAGTGATGTTCAGGAATACGTCACATTCCAAATGTGTCGCATTACTGCTTGCCAAAGGTCTCCATTGAGCTGCACAAACACATCTCATTAACCTTTATGACCATCATTATAAGCCCTACAACATACACACATGCACTCACATTAATCTAATTTCGGTTCACAAAGAATAGGGTGATACATGGACAATTGAATAACTCTTCATAAAACCCTTTTTCACAGTAGATCAACTGGCAGCTAATGATAGGGAGCCCATACAATATCCATCAAAACATTGCACGCATACAACACACACTAAAAACACAAAAGACATACATACATCAATCTTACAGGGAGGCTGAAGCCAACTGAAGCGTTCCATTGACATACTGAAGTGTAAAAATAGTTTTATAGAAGACTGTTCTAATTTTTTTCAAATGTACGCACTACTATCATGTCTGGTGCACCAGTTCCATTGATTACAGTGGAAGCTAATTGTTGCAACAGACGCAACGTGAACGAAGGCTTCAGTTACAGGCTCGATGTAGCCTCGCTGTGTCCAGCCACAGTCCAAGCCAACACTGACCTGGGGATGGTGGCTGGATCTTGGGCTGGTTCTTCTTGTTGTCAGTGAAAATGTCGGGTGGCGGGTCCTCGCCGCGCTCGATCTTGCACTCGAAGGCGTACAGGCACTGGATGTACTGCTTCTTCAGGGAGCTGGCAGCGCTGCTGGACGTGCCCACGTTGAGTGCGGTGGCCAGCTCACGCCACTTCTTATTCTTGTTCACCTGGATGGGGGGGCAACAGTGTGTCGTGTCAGCCGCTGTTTCTGGAACTCACCTGGTAGAACAAAGCACTAGTAGACCATCAAGGCCAACGCCCACTGGTGGCGACATTTGCATCTAAGAATTTGACACTCGAGATTGAACTATTTTCTAAAATCTGATGTCGACATGCCGCCAGTGGGCTTTGCTCCATTCAAAGTAATGGAGTTGTAAACTTTGGCATCACTTGACGCGTGTAAGCCGCCGCCAGTGAGCACTGGCCTTTACACTTCTACATTTCTCTGTGAGCCTGACTTTTGACAGTTAGTGAAGTTCCTTTTGCTCACCATTTTGTCTGACCTCATTTGGATTTAGCTTAAACAGTTCTTGGGTGATTTGATGGGAAGTGTACAGTGCTAAAGTGTGATCAGCCACTAAGATGCACCATGATCCCATCATTCAAACCACTTTCCTGGTGGTCTGGGAGGAGCGATCGCAACCGCAACCACACTACTACAAAGACACCCGCAAACACAACCAAACACACTTAGAAACTACACTCTTCAGTATTTTCACACTCTTTAGCACATAGAGCAACACATATAAACATAAACATAAAGTCACACACACAGATCAACTGTTCCCCTACCTGTGTGAGTCCGCCAATCTCCTTGACGGAGACATAGAGGCGGTAGAGGTCCAGGGGCTTGCGTCCGACAGCGGGCAGGTTGGTCATGCCCAGGGCCTTCTCCTCGCTGAAGGCCAGGTAGCGGTCCACCCACATCTTCCTCTCGGGCTCCGGGCCCAGCTCGTACAGCCGCGTGATCTTCTCGTTGGTGGTGGTGGACGAGTTGGACTTCTGCAACACGTCGAGCAACAGAGAGAGACACCCAGAGAGCGTGTGAGCGGCTTCACACTCCTTTACCAATCTGCTGTCTTAACTTGATGACGGGCAGGACAGAGTATGGACAGGCACAAAACAAACCGAGGATAGCGCTAAGCTTTCCGCTGACCTGTAGCTGAAGAACGGCTCTAAAGAGTGACAGTTTTCTTCAGCGATGTTACAAATCCAACACAAAATCCCCCATGCACAGTTCTATTAAGTATGCTCCACCGGCTCCTCAAAGCACTGAAAGTGGCTGCTAATCGTTTAGAGCGTTTTCTTCTCAAAGGCTCATTTACAAAATAAAAGGCCAAAGAAAACATGACACAGCCATTATGCAGTACTGCTGTCTCCTCAAATCTCAGAAAAAGTGACTCTGTACTCATCGGAGTCTAAGGTGGAGAGAGTCTCTCTTTCTCCACACGCTGCTTGTAAATCACACACTCAAACAGAAAAAAGGAGACTGCTCAGGGGAGATGGCTTGACATCCTTCCAGGGCGACGCACTTCTATAAATGTCTGGCTTTTACGAGGCAGCCTGTTTTACTGTGACCTACAAAACTACGGGGAGACCTCGGGAGGGAGAGAGGGAGAGGGAGAGGTTGGAACAGAGGCTTCGCATTACGACTCTCGTAGCTGCCAATACTCATCAGCCTCCCCCATAGATTTCTCCATTTCCTTCTCATCGCATCCGGTGACGGTCAGGTGAGGGATCGACTCCAACTCATTCAGGTGGAGGAGGGGGGGTGGGGGGCTCCCTACAGGGTCCTAGACAACCCTAAAGCTGTCTTCCATTGATTTCACTCCCAAGGTTAAAATACCCTGCCAAACTGAACGCTACCTTTTTCGGCTTGGTCTTGGGGGTGGCGTCCACTTCGTTGTACGATACCTTTTTAGACTCAGTCTTAGGGGTGCCATCGACTTTGTTGTTCATCTTCGGGGCCTGGTTCATCTTCACGTCCATACCAAACTCTGGGCTGGGTGCCATGCCTAACAGGGCGGACACAGACAGTCAGAGTCAACCGGCATGCAGAACAGACACACATAGTCTGGATCTCGGGAGCATTTCAAAGGCTTCAAATGTTGCTGAGACTTATTAGCCTATTTAATAAAACATTTCAATTCACATGTGAAGCATCCCAAGTCCAGTGTTGTTTTGGAAATGACCAGAAGATACCAGGCTCAGCACTGAAGCTTAAATCTTATTCTGTTGCTGTCGCTGAGCAGTTTAAATGTTAACATGCTTAAATGGAATTCTATTGCTGTATTCCTTAATTGCTTTGGATAAAGGTGTCTGCCAAAGGAGTAAATGTAAATAAGCAGAGATGCAGAGCAGCAGCTACACAGAGGAATATGAACTTGTGCCCATGTGAGCGTAAGCACACTGAGAACCAGGTGGAGGCCGGGGCAGGTTGCAGAGCTCACCTGGGGTGTTGTTGGCCATGTTGCCCCCCATGGGGTAGGGCCCTCCCTGGTTCATCATCCCCTGCATGCTGTTGAGGGGTGCGGAGTACGGGGACCCAGGTCCCATCATGCCTTGCGGCATGCCTTGCGGGTAGCCTGGCGGCCTGGAAGAAGAGAAGAAATGTTTAATCTTTGTGATGACCGCTGTTGCTGTTGTCGGTATCTCTTTTGTTTTCTTTAAATCGACTTCACAGATGTGTGCTTCCAGGTTCTCTTCTGAGTACATTGGTGATGAAGGCGGTGCTGGGGCGGTGTGCTTTTGTATGCCTTTAATCCGATAGGACAGTGAGGAGTGTGACAGGAAGAGCGTAGAAGAGAGAGATGGGAAATGGGATTGGGAAATGACTAGAGTCAAACTGGAACCCGGGTCGCTGCAGGCACATGGACCCAAATGTGGTGCGAGCGGTCTAGCCAGTCACGTCACACAACTTGCCCACAAATGGTCATTCCTGTAATGAACCTACTTAGTAGTGGATGGCTGCCACCCAGACCTTCGTCTGCCCTGATCTGTCTCTTTCTGTCTTTCTCTGTACCTCTCCGAACCTCTCCGCCTCTGAACCTTCTGATGAACTCAACTCCTGCTCTCTTAACTCTCATCTCTACTCCTGTCCAGTCTGCTGCTGCTGATCTTGATGATGATGATGATGATGATAGTGATGATGATGATGCACTACAAGTTTAAAGGAAAGATACTCAGCAGCACACAAACTATACACATACACAAAGCATACTAACACACTGACTCACAAAACTTTTGATAGTTAAAATCAGCCCAACTTACTGTATACAAACGTACTGCTTGCGTCAATTTATGGCATAATGCCAATTCATAATATTATACACATTCAAGTGCATCAAAAGTGCAAAACACTATCATATTCTTAAATCTTCTCAGTGGGATAACTCCCGAGGGTAATCGAACTACCAGCTGCTGTCGGTCCTGCTGTCTTAGAAACAACACTGAGCCGAGCCTCTTACCTGTGTATGGAGTTAGTGGGAGGACCATGATGCATCGCGGCTCCCGGTGCGTCCTGTGGCTTCCTGTTCATGCCATGGGGCGGGCCCATGCCCGAGGGCACCTGCGGGGGCATGCCGGCCATGTTGGGGCCCATGCCAGGGCCGTAGGGCCGAGCGCCCATCTGCCCCGGGCCCATCCGCCCTGGGTGCATACCCCCGTAGGGTCCCCCTCCGCCCTGCGCAGCCATGGGGTTCATGGAGCCTCCCATGCCCGGGCCGGCGTAGTTGGCGTTGGGCATGCCAGCGTAGCCAGCGGGTCCTCTGGGATAACCTGGAGAGGGAGGGAGAGAGAGAGGCCCAGGTGAACGGCTGGGTCTCTGGGTGTGTGTGTGTCTGCCCTGCCCGTGCCCCATGGAAAGATTTATTTCAATAATCCAAATGTCTCCAAGTGCCACTTCTGATTGGTGAATATGGCTAGAGAAGCATATGAGAAGCACAGCACTCCTGACTGGTGATCTCCACTGCCCGTCACAAGGAGGACATGAATATAATAAAAATCATAAACTTAGCAAATCAAATTCCATAACTGCATTGGTTCAAATTACGATTGCAATAATTGTGCAGCCCTAATTGGGACAATGTACTTTGAGGGATATACTGTCTTGGATGGGCCATTGGGATCAGGTGCTTTGAGGGATGTATACTGTCTAGGATGGGTCATTTGGGATCAGGTACAATGAGGGCACTGCATTGATTAGGATGTGGGTCTGGGATAGCCTCCTATGAAATGGCATACCTTGCTGGTAGGGGATGTTTACAAATAGGGGCTTTGGGGTACTTTGTGTGCTTTGAGGAAAACTACACTGTTTAGGAGAGGATACCTTGCGGGCCATACTGGCCTCCCTGCGGGCCGTAGTTACCCATGGAGTTGTTCTGTGGGTAGGGACCCATCCCAGCATGCATCTGGCCTCCCGAGGACTGGCGAGGAGATAAGGCAGAGCCAGACTGAGGCGAGCCGTATGGAGGCATCTGAGGGTTCCTCATGTAGACTGCGCGCACGCACGCACACACACACACACACACACACACACACACACACACACACACAAATAGAGATAGAGGGAGATGAGTATAAAAAGAGATAAAAAGCAAACGGATAAAACAGAAGATAAGAAAAGGAAACAGCAGAGAGAAAGGTGACACAGAGGTGAAGATGGATGGACAGATAGCATGAGATCAGGTAAAAGGAGGACAGAGAGACCGAGTCTAAGCGGCCGAGAGAAGGGTGATGGTGCAGCATAATAACGAGCGAGCTGCAAGCATTCAGAGGACGACCCAAAGAGAGGGAAACTCAGGAGGTGCTCGAGCAACACACACACAGAGGGCAGAGCACCAGGGTGGCATTCGGTATTCAATAAGTGGTTTCATCAACACTGCTCACACCAAAAACAATAAGTATAACGGTAACAACAACAAAAAATCATTGTTCTAGCTACCATTTATCACACTTATGGCTGGTCAGTTTGGACGCTTATGCCATTATAGCTATCTTTATAGTTATCGTTCTGGTGTGAACGGCCCTTAGCCCAGGATAATTACAGCAACTAATAAACCTCCTAATAGGAGTCCTATGGCTCTTTCACTGGCAAAATAAATCCATAGAGTACTTCTTTCAGAAGGTTTACTACTCTGGTTGAGTTACAGTAACTCTAAACCACACACTTGGAATTACCTCCCAGATGAGATGGGGATTCAACAAGACAACACCATTTAACCATCAGTCTGCAGGGTCACCCTGAAGCTAAGTGTGACAAGCACCAGCAGCAGGACACATACTGACGGTCTGTCAGCACACATACAAACAGCCTCTGGCGAGCCAGCCAGAGGGGGAGTGAAGGTAGGCCGCTTACATGCATCCTGCCACAGTGCACTGCCATCTGTGCTCTGTCTGTGTGTGTGTGTGTGTGTGTGTGTGTGTGTGTGTGTGTGTGTGTGTGTGTGTGACACACACACTTACCCCGGTCCTGCCCCATCGGTGGCTGGTTCATGGAGGAGTGGAGCATGCCGTCCGACTGCACGCTAGGAGGCCTGGGGGGCATCTGGTTTCCTGTTTGGGAGAACGGGGAGGGGGTTGTGGTCAAGGCTGCTAGAAATCTGGGAATCCCTATAAAGGAATATATTGCATATTGGGTCACCGAAATATAATACAGCCTGAGCAATGGCGTGTGTGCGCTCTGACTGTGTGAAGGGAATCGATGTGCTTTGATTTGAACCTCTGCGTGATTAAAAAGGCATATTCACTTGTGCATAGAATCCACAAATCGAACAGCAAATATCATAGCTCAACAGTCCTGCCCCTCCTCCGAGAGAGCTTGGTTTCCCATTAATTTCTCCAATCGACATTTGGAAAAATCTGTATATAAAGAGTTTTACACCCTGCTTTAGGCTGACCAGCTATGACGTGACTTGAAATACATCTCATATAGAGCAAAAAAAAAAAAAGGCAAAAAGGTACAAGACTGTGTGCATTTTTAAGGAAACACTCATCACATGAGCGTTTCGAACATTTGCTGCCTAATGATAGTTCATCTCCCTTAACAATGGGATTCTCTTCTCTGAATGGCTGATGGGGTGGCCATTAACTTTGTATAACAGGCTACCTTTGAAGCAGTCCCAATTTGTTGGCCGTATCGCACTTGAATATTAATCCGTCAAACTCTTTGTGAAGTTTAAATGAACCATTACGTTGCATCCAAACTGAAATACAGATGTTAAGAACATAGTAACATGGTAGCATATGATGGAGGTGGATTTTAGGTAGCTGGATGGCATGTAGGTTAGTAGAATAGCGATGTTTTAAAGCTCAGGTTCATCCGAATCCCACTTGACAACGGGAGAGATAGAACTAACGACTGCCGTTTGGCCGTAGCAACCATCCATTTAGAACT
Source organism: Sardina pilchardus (assembly GCF_963854185.1). Lineage (NCBI taxonomy): Eukaryota > Metazoa > Chordata > Actinopteri > Clupeiformes > Clupeidae > Sardina > Sardina pilchardus. The sequence continues at coordinate 1,185,848 of NC_085017.1, read as the reverse complement.
AGTAATGGCAGTTTGTCCTGCAAGTTTAGAAATTAGTTGATATGTGGCGGAAAGAAGTAGTTCTACAAACAAGACCGTTTTAGCGATGTTAACGTTTACATTATAATAGGAAATGAACACTACACAAGAGGCAACAGTGGAATGAAATAAAAACAGGAGTTAGGCGGGATAACGGCCTTCGAGGGGACCTGTTCGATGGAAATAATGTCTCGGCGGAGACACCTCCGTCTCCACGCTGCGCATGTCGCCAGAGTTCTAAGCCCCCACCCCACCATTATTTCCATCAAACAGGTCACCTCATCGGCCGTTATCCCTTACTTCAGGGGTCTCAAACTCGCGGCCCGCGGGCCAATTGCGGCCCGCGAGATGATATTTTGCGGCCCCCGGCCTGAAGTCGAAGCTTAATGTTAGTGCGGCCCGCGCATGCATCTGGGCATTTTATAGTTTGTAACAATCGTGGGCTGGGGTCTATGGCTGCGCTACCATAGCTCAGGCTCGTGACAACAACACGAATTAGCAATTGTTTACTTGCAACATGTTCCAGCCCGCAACTTTCTGTCAAAATAATAATGCCTAGTCGCCCCTTGAGGGTATTTTTTATGCGATAAACGACACGGGTTAAAACAGACGGGAGGTACGGTGACAAGTCTCATTTGTAGCCTAGACTCCACCTGCTAGACATCAAGTGTTTCGATTCAAGCAACGTTTTCACGAACTAGCCCCCTCATTAAACTACACGCAGGAGACGTGCGGTTTGCAATGACGCAAAAGCGATGCATGCAGGACATAGTTTTGCACAATCTGAAGCAGAAATACATCAAATGTTGAAACAAAAAATCACGTTTCATGAGGTCTTGGGTCTGTTATTCACATCTCTGATTCTGGAGTATGTCTGCCTTTTGGAGATTCTGATCGATCGTAATTGACAGTGATCTGGGTGCGTCTGTGAAGGTGCGTCTTTTGAGTGAACGACAGTGTTTTCTAGCGGCTACCATGCTTCGACCCTCAGCCCAACATAATGGAGGTGCCAGAGGTAATTGAGATGATAGTGTCCTGGACCCCGTACAGACAGCTGAAAAATTACAAAGTCACTTGACAGGCACTGATTTGACCAGGCTACTTCATTGTATACAAAAGCGTTGTGTTAGTAGCCTAGTAGGTGTAGCCATAGTTTACTGTTGTTACATTTTACTGTTTTGCTGTTAATTTCTTATGTAGGGGAAAGGACAAAAAAAGTAAAGTAAAACTGCTCAAATATGTTCAACATTCAGTATTTACTGAGAGGTGCATAATTCGAGGTAGTTGTCATGACATCATATGCTGATTAGATAGGTAGGCTATACAGTATTTACACCTTCGTAAACCACAGACTTGGGGGGGGGGGGGGGGGACCTATGCGGCCCCCCAACCAGTTGATGTTGGTTACAGTGGCCCCCAGCTCATTTGAGTTTGAGACCCCTGCCTTACTTAATATGCTTCTTTGCGCAGAAAGAGTGCTGTACCAACCCTTCCAACAAGCAGGTAGACCATGATGCAAACTAAGGTGTGTGTGTGTGTGCCACCTGAGTTTCCACCTGATAACAAGGAGCCTGTAATAACTATGTTCAAATGAAAAGATGTATGCATCAGATGTATGTTTATGGGAGGTGTGCAATTAGGTGTGTGTGTGTGGGGGGGGGGGGGGGGGTCAGTCTGTAATGTGTTATTTATGCTGTGTTGTCTGTTTTGTGAGTTTTGATTGTTTGCATTGTCAGCAGCGCATGAGTCCAAGACAAATTTCCCTTGGGGACAATAAAGTATGTATCATCATCATCATGTAGGAGTATGTGTGTGTGTGGTAGGCATTCTCAGCACCCACCTGGCACAGCGGCGGGCGAGAGCGGTCCGGAGCGGGATGCGCTGGCACTGGCAGGGGAGCCGGAGGGGGAGGGCGAGGGCCCACGGATGCCCGGCAGGTGTGGCGAGGTGTGGGGGGAGAAGGGCGACTGCGCCGGGTTACTCTGCTCGCCCTGGCTGCTGGACACGCCCGACGTGCTCACGCCAGGGCTCAGGGCGCCCTCCGTGCCCGTCGGGAGGTCGTCTATTGAGCCCGACAGATCCTGAGAGAGAGACACAGAGAAATGGGGAATGGAGGAGAGAGAGAGAGAGAGAGACGTTTATCATCTGATTATTAAATCAATGATCAAACAATGGCAAATCACCACCACTTGAGTCATTAACACATTCATAAACATGTACTCCCCCAACCAGCAAGAAAAGCCCAAGTATCAAGTTACAATTCGCAGCAACTTGTGATTACATGTTGAACCCGTCAGTAGGCAAAAAAATGTGTCTACATTTACGTCAAGTCATGCCTATCCCATTGGATGCTCTTAGCTGATGACGGGTTGTGTTTGTCTATGTGTTATACTGATGCATATCAGGATTCTCTAGCGTATAACGGATGTGCTTTAAACAACAAAAATGACAGACAAGTGTCTCAATCCCGTTTATGTCTGCAATTAAAATGAGTGATAAGCAAGTGTTTGATTCACTACAGCTGAATCTATGATCTATCTGTACAGTATTTGCCGTGTACATAGTCCCACAATTCTTTGTGATTCTTAGCAATTTGACGACACGATCCTGAGCTCTATAGAGGGAGTGGAAAATGGAGAGAGAGAAAGCGAGAGAGCAAGAGAGAGATCGGCAGCTTTAAAACACTCACTTATTGAACCAGTAATGCCCCCTTAAACCACATAATGCATTTGAATTTCCGGGCAAAGATAACCTGTCAAATGTTCAGATTAGAAAGGAAGAAAAGAAAAGAGCAGCCTTGTGCCTTGAGCCTCGTGCCACATGCCCTCTATTAAACTGAAGATGGAGCGAAAGATGGAAAGGAAGTGAGTTAAGAGAGATGGGGAGATAGAAAGAAAGAGGAAGGGATTCAGAGAAAGAGATGAAGAAAGTCTGCATGTGTGAGTGAGTGTTTATGAGAGAGAGACACAGAGAGACAATCAAGTAAAGACAAAAGACCCTGTTTACACTTGGGAGTCAAAATGCATCGTGGGCCATGAGATCCCAAGTGGACGGCAGACACGTTGCGGTTTACACCAAGGTAGTGGTATAGCCAGACACTTTACTGACAGCACAGCCATGTTTTAGAGGGACTGCATGTAAACAGGGTCAGAGAGAGTGAGAGAGAGCAAGAGAGAGAGAGAGAGAGAAAGAGAGAAAGATGAAGAGGAAAAGAGGAAAGAGAGAATAACAAGAAAAAGGAGCTAAATAATACATTTAAGGCCAAAACAAAAGCCTCTCTTCCTCCGAGTCTGTTTAGTGGAGAGGTGTGTGTGTGTGTGTGTGTGTGTGTGTGTGTGTGTGTGTGTGTGTGTGTGTGTGTATCCCAGGGGTGGCGGGAGGGCCGGTGGCCAGGATAATGGCTCTCTTAATTGGATGATCATGACACCATATTAAAAGAGATCTTCATTAGCGGACGCCCGCTGCTGTGGCTAACAGTTCGACAGTCGCTGAGTCATTAGCCTGAAGCATCAGAGAAACACGCACACACACACAAACACACACACACACACACACACACACACACACAGTGGGGCTGCCTGCTCTAGAAAACACACACAGAAGCTTACACTTATTCAAGTGTCTACACCAAAGTTAATACACACACACGCACATGATGTATACTTCAAAACACAAATTAAGTGATTATTACGCTACAGCTTGAAATATAGCCTAAATTAAAAACAAGGTAACGGACTTCAACTGTCAAAAGCTCAAGGATGAATGGGAGTGAATCAGTCATTGTGAGCATTGCCAGGTCTTCTTTAAATAAACAAATGAGATAATTAATGAGGGCCTAACCTAAATAAATAATCAAAAACAACTCTCTTCTTGCCTCCTAATGGTCGTATTAAGGTAAACCCATCAGAAATCTGGCAACAGCTAGTGCAACAGTAGGGGCAGCAAGTGAGTGTGTGTGTGTGTGTGTGTGTGTGTGTGTGAGCGTGTGTCCATGCATTTGAAAGTGTGTCAGTGTTTACACACTCACGTGCAGACCATGTGTTCGCCAGGAATGCAAGCTCATCTGCCAGTGAGATCACAGCCGGGAAAGACGAGGGGGAAAAAAAAGCGAGAGAAAGAGAGAGCGAGAGAGCGAGAGAAAGAGAGAGAGAGAGAGAGAGTGGGAGTGAAAGTGGGAGTGGGGGTGGGGGTGGGAGGGCAGCACAGGACGAAATGAGAGGACAGGAGGGGAGGGAGGGAGAGAAGGAGGGAAAGAGGGTGAGGAGAGGAGGGGTGGGGGTGGCGGAGGAAAACACGCTGTCTGGAAGATGGCCAAGTATTCCCATAGAACTCTGGCAGCGTGGAGTCCTGGCCCGGGCCCCACAGCCGGCGGTTTTTAGTGAGCGAGCGAGCGAGCGAGGGAATGAGCGCTGGAGTTGAAACGGCGCCCGCGTGCTTGCTCGCTCGCTCGCTCGCTCGCCCGAGCTATTTTTGGGCCGTGACCTGCTGGAGGAACCCCAGAGGGAGAGACAGGAGGACGCTGATGCAGAGAGGGTGTGTGTGTGTGTGTGTGTGTGTGTGTGTGTGTGTGTGTAGACACACTAACAAGGGGCAGAGAATGAGACCTGACTAAGGAACTCCAGACGCCTACACTCAACTCCTGAGTCCTGCCTCACACTTTCTGATTCTGTGTGTGTGTGTGTGTGTGTGTGTGTGTGTGTGTGTGTGTGTGTGTGTGTGTGTGTGTGTGTGTGTGTGTGCCTGATGTGTAAGCATACACATCAGCCTGAATATGGCATAGCAAAATGGTATTTTAACAGCACTTCGTTTTTGGAAATAATGGGGCCCATATCAAAAGAAAAGAAAAAGAAAAAAAGGAAAAGGAAAAAAGAGAAGACGATATAGGTAAAGGCAGCCTCATAACAGCCCTTAACACAGAACAGCTCATCTTGCAGGTTAAAAGCCCCTGGAGTCCATATGCCCCTGGTATGGCTCATTCTCTCTTAAAAAAAAAATAAAAAAAAATTGTAATTTTTCGTAAGTGTTCAGAATCCCACATAGACCAATGTGTTTCAATTGTTCATATTCTACGACAAACAATCTACTTATTCTCTTACTTAGTGAAGTATAACAAATAAATATGAGTCCATATGCCCCTGGTATAGCTCATTCTTTAGGTGCCCGTTAATGCTCACTATTTATGGAGACTTGAGGTGGCAGCTTCGCTTCGTTTACCAATCGAATTTAATGCTGGCATCCAAGAAAGCTTTTTTTTTTTCTCCCTAAGACCCAAACAACGACAACAAGACCTTGTATGGTTTATCTGCCAACGGAGCTATCTGGGACACGACTTCACACTGATGCGTGCAAAGAGAGCCGTGTACAGGAAGACGAGGATACGGAGGAACTATCTGGGACACCACCGCACATGAATGACAACAGAGAGCAGAGGAGAATACAGCAGAGAGAGGAGGTGTGGCAGCGAGGAGAGGAGAGGAGAGAAAAGAGGAGAGAAGGTAAGTGGCGAGGCGAGGAGGGGAGAGGAGAAGCACAGACCCCTCCATGTGACCCTTAAGAGCCAGCGTATGAAGTCCCACCAAAGCAACAGCAGCCGCTACACAAGTAAGCAGTGTCACCTGACTATCCCCCTCTCCAAGACACACACACACACAATCACAAGACCAGTCATCTGACGAGTGTGTGGTAGGACCACTGCCACAGAGCAGGACTGGTGCAATGAGCCGAGGAGAATAGAAGTGCCCCTTGGTGCCATGAAGGTCAAAGTGGGGCGCGGGGGTGGGGCGGCGTCAGGGTTGGGGTGCGTCTGACCCCCCTGAGCCCCGAGGTCAAAGGTGAGGTGTTATGGCAGAGAGGTACAGACAGGAGGTCAAAGGTCAGGAGGAGTAAAGGGGGTCATGATCACAGGAGCACTGAGCGCACGACATGAGGATCTGTGTCTGACAAGGGCTGACACACACACACACACACACACACACACACACACACACACACACACACACACACACACACACACACACACACACACACACACACACACACACACACACACACACACACACACACACACACACACACACACACACACACACACACACACACACACACACACACACACACACAGCAGGGCACTTTGTAAATGAAATGTGGAAAGCGCAATACACTTTCCTTTTTCCTCGTCACAAGAGCCTTCCTAAATCATGTGTGTGCTCACACACACACACAATGACGACACACACACACAAAAAATATTAAAGTACAAAATGTCAGGGTACAGCTACATCTACTCAGTCAAATGTGGGCAGCACAATTTTACCCTCTCTCACACACACACACACACACACAGCTCCCCCCATCTCTCTCCCTCTCGCTCGGTGCACAGCCATTGATTTGCAGAGCTTGTTATTGCAACGCAGCAGCAGAGGCGGTAAGTCCCCGTTGTGCTGACTTCAGAGCCTCCGGGCCCGCAACATTATTACTGACCAGGCCAGCCACTGAACCCACACTGGCCATTCATCGAGAGAGAGAGAGAGAGGGGGAGGGAGAGAGAGAGAGGGAGAGAGGGAAGACCCATAAAGGCGTAAAGAGTACAAAAAAGAAGGTATGAAGGAACAGAATAATATATATATTTTTAAGTATTTGTTTCTGTGTGTCTGAGTGTTACTGTGAGTGTGAGCATGTGTGTGTGTGTGTGTTTCTCTGGTATGAGCAAGAAAGAAAATAAAACGGCACAATTCGCCTTTAAGAAAACACAGCTCAATCAACAACAAATACACAAACAAACACAGAAAGGGGAGGGTCTAACACAACACAACATACCACACTACAATAGCCCAGTCATGTATCTGGCTGAATGCAAGCCTCCTCACAGCAAACACAGCTTCCTCTAACACTTCCTAATCACAGCCCCTCAACCACAAAACACCAAATAAACTACATAAAAACAAAAACACAAACACACACACACACACACAAACTCTCTCATCACTAGATTAAACTGAAATGAAAACACAGACAAGAGTCAGAGAGCGTAGAGCTTCAGCTGCAACCCTGTGCATGTGTGTGTGAGAGAGGGAGAGAGTGAGCACGGCAGCCATTTTGTGCTCTGTGTGCTAGCATCAGTGCTGTGTGCAGCAGCCTCGACACAGACAGGCTGCGTCTCTCAGCAGCTAGCGAGCTAACAGCCTCTAAGAAGGAGCCAGGGGTAGAAGGTTCCGGACTCCGGACAAACTCAGCGCGAGACAAGACTCTCCTCGCACTCAGGGCTCTCTGTCCGTCCGTCCCGTGGTGTTTGTGAGGGAAAACTCCAGACTGCACAGAGTCAGCCATGTTGTGGTGGTGGTGTTCCTACCCTCCCCTTCCCTTCTAACCGGGCACGGTTCTCAGCAATGCTCTCTACAAGCTCCACCAGAGAGAAATCCATACTCCACAACACACACATACGCGTGTGTTGCCCTTGCATGTAGTAGGGCTTATTACATAGAGCAGTACGGGGAAATAGGGCTAGTGTGTGTGGATGTAACTTCAGCCACAATGAACTGCACTGAACTCTGACCGGGCTCAACATGCAAAGGGCCTGCACTGAAACAGGATCTCAACATCAGCATTAGTGTGTGTGTGTGTGTGTGTGTGTGTGTGTAATCCAGGGTTCAACGTAAAGTCAGAGCCTCTCTCTGACCCACCCTCCCAGCCCCCCCTCTTTGGCTCAAACTCCGATACTCTCCCTTCACTGGCTTGTTTCCTGTTCTCAGATAACCACACATACACACAGAGAGACTTAGCCACACACACACACACACACATACCCATTCATCCTCTTCAGAATAGCAAACGAGGCAGGGGGGAGGGGGGGGGGAGAGGAGGGGGAGGGTGTATGAGAAGGGCGCCTGCGGTGGCGTCTGTGCTGCTGCCATGGAAACGCTGCTGCTGAGTCTCCACGTGCGTTGACACATTAGAGCTGACGCCACGCTCACACACACAAACCCCCCCCCCCCCCCCCATCTCTCCACAGGCCATGCCAGGTCACAGTGCAGTCAGCTGCTGCACAGAACAGAGACATCACTAAATACCAGAAAGAGCTGCCAACACACACTCCATCCCTCTGAAATCATATGCACACACACACAAAAATGCTTTGATTAAATCGAGAAAGCCTTCAAGGTCCCACCCAAGAGATACAATTGCAACACACACACACACACACACACACACACACACGACTTGAGTGTGCCCCCTCGCCGCCCACAGGAGTGGTGTTTCCACGTGGAGCCCAACAACACGGCCTGCATTCCTCCAGGGTTACCAGGTTACGCAAAAGCCCTTCCTGCCCACCAGAAGCAGGTCATCAGAAATGCCACTCGCTGCGCGCACACACACACACACACACACACACGCGCCTACGGGGGAGTGGAGCCCAGGAAATACTCCTATTTAACATCAAAGTGAAAGCCACCCTGTTCATGCTCTTCTTTCTAAAGCGCTCTCAGAATGCTGGATATCAAACACACACACACACACACACACACACACACACACACAGTGCAGTAACACCGATGGCAAGAGGCCATTGTACTGCCAATGACTAGCGAACGGAGAGAAGAACTGTCTGATCTCGGGGATGTGATCTCGGAACAAAAAAAGGCCAGCGCTTCTCTGTGGAGGAGCAACTTTTGATCACCACAACCATCAACCCCAAGCACAACCTGCATGCTGAATCAGTGGAGAGGGGGAGAGGGAGGGAGGGAGGGAGAGTGAGAGAGAGAGAGAGAGAGAGAGAGAGAGAGAGAGAGAGAGAGAGAGAGAGAGAGAGACGGGAG
>NC_085017.1:1099517-1172017 GCF_963854185.1 Sardina pilchardus | reverse complement strand
GGGAATTGAGAACATTGTGCGACTTGTGCACATCTTGAGAGCTAATTAATTACGATTAGCTCTCAAGATGTGCACAAGATCTGCTGCCTGCCTGTGTGTGTGTGTGTGTGTGTGTGTGTGTGTGTGTCTTCCAGTTTGTCTGAGCAGATACAACTGGTGCCTGGTTTCATTTCTCAACCTACAATCCCAAAAATAACACTACCCTGTATTTCCACAATAAACTAACACTGCAAAACATCTTGCAACAGCTCAACTTCTTGATTAACCATGTTCATAACATATCATTTTAACTGAAAGAGGAGAAGATTTGGACGCAACACAAGTGCGCGCGCATACACAGGCACGCACACACACACACACACACACACACACACACCACAGGTACGTGGGCGTTCCCGCGCTATTGCAAAAGCCTCTCTCTAACCTACCTGTCGAGAGAGAACGCTCAGCCTGCGAAACTGCCCTCGGGTAAACCACACACACCTGTGTACCTGGGTAAACAAACGCACACCCGTACTTAGAGCCAATCAGGCACAAAGCCACCTGATGGTGCCGCCCACAGTGCTGCCTTTGTAAGGTTGATGTTGATACTGCAGCCAGCGTAACACACTGACATTTTAGTTAGTCTTTAATACAGTAAAGGGAGAGAGATATGTATTAAGGAGAAGGACCGACTAGTCTGTCTAACTAAAGCTTGGACAAACAACATTCTGAAAATATGACAAAACTAAAATCAGTGACTCTGAGCCCTCAGCCTCCATGTCAAAAGCTAACAAAGTAAAGAGACCCAGTAGAACAAGCCTACAACAAGTAGCCATTTTAGATCAAGGCGCAGAGAAAATGGCTGACAGCAGATTCAAAAAAAGCACATCAGTGGTGTGTTTCTACAGAGTTTAAAAACTCATTTGTATGTCTTGCATTCAGCATCATGGTGAGTTGGTCGTGTTTGTTGCCCTAACACTGCTGCTGGCGCCTGCAGTCAGCTCAGCAAAAACAAGATGAAGAGTCAGTGAGAGAGAGAGAGAGAGAGAGAGAGAGAGAGAGAGAGAGAGAGAGAGAGAGAGAGACCGGTCTGACCCGTCCGTCCGGTTTCCCCTCCCCTCCTCCTCTCCTCTTCCACTCAGACTCTCTCACAGTTCACTTCGCCTCGTCGTTTCACAACTCCCCGGAACCTTCTGCCAGCGCGGGACCTGGCCGTTTTAGGATAAGCCCGATACGCCTGAGGGGAGACCTTGCTGGAATTTTCCGTTAGTTAACTACTAAGTTTGTGCTAATGAACGAACGAACACACACACACCAGAGCTACACTTTTTGTATCTGAATCTGTACACATAAAACCAGCCAGCATAAAACAAACTGACTTACTTAGTCCAAAGTCTCTTATCTCTGTTGATCTAGCTGTGTGTTTGCGGCAATATTTGCCTTCATTACCTCCCTTGTGTGCGGTTGTAACACGGTTTGAACAGTTCACCAGTGCACCTGTTCACTTGCCAACCACAACCTTCCACACTGTTCCAATGCAAGTTCAACCAGATTTTACCAACTTTTACAGCTACATGAATAAAGACTACTACTGTTATGATCCAACAACAGAGGCTATGTTGGTATTAACCTCAACAACCTAATCATGGCAGCTGCATCAGTGATGTTAAAGGAAGGATAAAACCAATAAGTTACCGTTAGCCTAACATTAGCATGCGTGACAGATGCAGTTCCCTGACACACACACACACACACACACACACACACACACACACACACACACACGTGTGGTCCAGCAGCTGTGTGCGTGTGGTCTCCACATGAATGTGTGAACACAGGCTAGAGGCGTGTGTTCTCCACATGAACACAGGCTAGAGTTAGCAGCAGGGGCTAATCTGTATGATATGCCACTGGTGTGTGTGTGTGTGTGTGTGTGGGGGGGGGGGGGGGTAATGCATCCGGCCCACGGCCAGATTACAGCATCTCATAGCCAATCGCGCGCAGCCAAGGGGAATCCCCTGGAAAGGAAAGGAGAGGGGTGAAAAAAAGAGAGAGAGAGAGGAATAACCCTGGCCAAGCAGCGGCCGATGATGGCTGTGCCCAGGGGATATATATAAATAAATAAATAAGAGAGAAATAAAAGAGGAGGGAAACACATCCTGAGGGCATCCCCCGCTGGCACACACACACACACACACACACACACACACACACACACACACACACACACACAGAGACAGAGCGCTCTCTCGCCTTTTTTTCCACTCTCCCTCTTTCCTCTTTTGAGGCTTCCCTCGCTCACTCACGCATGCACACACACACACACCCTTCCTCTTCCTGCTACACCACTCACTCACACACTTTCAGTCATCCTTCCTTTCATTCTACCCCCCCCCCATCTCTCTCTCTGTCATTTGTTCGCCCTCCCCTCTCCTCCTCTCCCCATCCGCTCAGTCTTACTTTCATTCCCACTCATTAATGATCTCATTTCTCACACAAGCTACCCTCCCTTCTCCTGGATGCTTTCAATGAGGTTATCTGTATCCTCTGAACAAATCACACACACACACACACAGAAGCGCAAAACGGAACTTCACACAGACACTCCTCTCCTCTCTAGGGCCCCTGACTTCCTCATCACCTCGGTCTATCTCAACCCTGCCATAACTGAAGAGGCCGAGTTATCACCTGCTAAAAGGGAACCATCACCACTAGCATCATCTTATCCAAGTGCATCATTTTGACACTGTTATGCAAGAGGTTTCTCAATTCGAAAGGTCTTGTCCCACCTTTCCATGTGTCTAAATGTGACGTGTGCACAACCAAATCACAAACCCACTGACGCAATACATGTTTAAAGTTTAACCCAATCCCGATCTGTCAACGGTATGGTCAGGAAACAAATGAGGTTAATCCGGTGATGCTGTTTTACTTGCAAAAGCATATGCAAAAGTCCACCGGGGTGCAAGCAGACAAGAGAACAGTAACATAAGAGTACAGGTCATAGAGAACAAGTGCGGTTCCGGAGTCAGAACAGGCACAGGTCATAGAGAACAAGTACGGGTCTTAGAGAACAAGTGCGGTACCAGAGTCAGAACAAGTACGGGTCATAGAGAACAAGTGCGATTCCAGAGTCAGAACAAGTACGGGTCATAGAGAACAAGTACAGGTTCCGGAGTCAGAACAAGTACGGGTCATAGAGAACAAGTACAGGTTCCGGCGTCAGAACAAGTACGGGTCATAGAGAACAAGTCCAGGTTCCGGAGTCAGAACAAGTACTGGTCCAGAACAGTCCGAGTGCTTTGCGTCCACTAAAGCAAGTCCCTTATAAGCGAGCCTTAAGGGAGGAGCGTAGGGCAGAGCAGGGCAGAGCAGAGCAGAGACTCACCGGCAGGCTGGAGGGTCGGCCCTGCATGCTGTCCTCCGCACCTCCCTTACTGGGGGCCAGCGGCTGGCTGGAGGGGGGAGCACTGGACTGGGAGCTGAAGGAGTCCTGGGAGAGCTCCTGGAGGGGGAGGGGGAGAGGAGAGAGGGATGGAGAGATGGAGGGAGAGAGATGGAGAGATAGATGTAGTTGAAGAGAGAAGAGGTGGAGACAATAGGAAGAGTGGGAAAGGAAGGAGGGATGGAGTGAGAGAAAGAAAGAAAGAATGAGAAAGAAAGAAAGAAAGAGAAAGGAGAGGGAGAGAAAGAAAGAGAAAGAGAGAGAGAGATAGAGATGCAGGGAAGTACAGAGAGAAGTAAGAAGAGGAGAGGAAGGGAGAAAAAGTGAGGAAAGAGAATTGAAAAAGGGGGGGTGAGATAAATATGACCAAATTTCAGAGCGCGCGCGTGCACACACACACACTCACACTCAAAATGAACAGCCTTGCTGATGCATTTTTAAAAACACACACACATACTGCTCGTTCTAGCAGTGCGTGCAGCTGACCTTCACTCAGACTGTCTGTGCACGTTCAGCTTCAAAGCAAGCAGCTGTTTTACCTCCTCAAAACACAACAGAGATCTGTGTTTCCCACCACTACACACACACACACACACACCCTAAAGCCATCTCCAGCTGTCTGGATCAATGAAGGCACCGAATCCACAGATCCCATTTAGTTTTGTTTATGTCCTGCTGTCTTCCAGGAGAATGCTCTGCTCACAGGTCCAACTAGAACACCTGTCCAAAACAGCACTTTTGATGCGGCCGTTGAGGTGACTGGCCCGTCCTGACGCAGCCATAACACCTGACAATATAGCCTATGAGCACAAGCTGGACAACTGGCTGAAAATATACTACTTCCATCAACATTACATTAGCCATGGATTCAGAATGTGGATGTTAAGTTGCCTCTGGACTCCCACCACTTGTTTTCAATCTCTGTGTGTGTGTGTGTGTGTGTGTGTGTGTGTGTGTGTGTGTGTCTTGTGCATGTGTGTGTGTGTCTTTACCTGTGATGGAGGTACAAAGCGCTGGAAGGGAGACTGCTGCTGCTGCAAGGGAGGGGTCTGGGAGTAGGGGGAAGGCTGACCCTGAGAGCCCGGCCCGTGCCCGTGCCCCTGCCCCGGGGGCTGCTGGGATTGCTGCGGAGGACCCGGCGTTTGCTGCTGCGACTGTGGTGGCTGCTGCTGCTGCTGCTGCTGTTGTGGTTGAGGGGGTCCTTGGGGCTGGGGCTGGGGCTGCTGCTGCTGTGATGCAGTTTGCTGCTGCTGCTGCTGTTGTTGTTGTTGTTGCTGCTGTTGTTGCTGTTGTTGTTGTTGTTGTTGTTGTTGCTGCTGCGTTTGTTGGGGCTGCTGTTGCTGTTGAGGGGTGGGACCAGGGCCGGGTTGCTGCTGCGGGTAGTTGGGCTGCTGGGACTGCGGCCCCTGGGGGTTGGGTTGGGCACCGGGCCCTTGCGGCTGAGGCTGAGGCTGAGGCTGCGACTGCCCAAACTGCGGGTGGCCTGGCGGATGGCCCGCTTGAGCCTGCGGGGGCTGCGAGTGGGGGTGAGGGTGTGGGCCGTGCCCGTGGGGGTGCCCGTGAGGGAAGGGCGGCTGGCCCTGGGGAGGCCCCTGCATGGGACCCTGGGCCTGGGAGTAGGGCCCCCCCTGGGGTCCATGGGGGCCGTGGGCGGCTGATGGGGGCTGCTGCTGCTGCTGCTGCTGCGGCTGCTGCTGCTGCTGCGAGTAGGGTGGCTGGCCTGGGGGACCAGAGCCGTGGGGGGTTTGGGGGTACGGGGACTGCTGCTGCTGGGGGCCATGTGATGGGGGGCCCTGCTGGCCGTAGTAGCCTGCGGCCTGACCCTGGTGGCTGTAGGGGCCTGGGCCATGGGGGCCGTGTGGGCCGTGCTGTCCGTATCCTCCCATCTATTGACACACACACACACACACACACACACACACACACACGGCAAAGAGGAGATCAGTCACATTAGGAGACGTCACTTGGGGATTCTGCACACAATATAGCACATTAAAGGGATAATCCGGAGTGAAATGCACTTTAGATCAATTTTTCGAACTATTGGGAGTACATACGTTGAGTTGACACCAAAATCATGTCATTCGGATGTATTTTGAGAAAGTTCGAGTTCACCGTTTTTAGCCAAAACTCGTTAGCCTGGAAGTGACCGGGGCAAGTCCTTTCGCCGCTACAAAACGCTATTTTTATACCTCTTCTACTGTTCCAACCAACACTACACTGACGTGGTAGTGAGTAGAGGGTCCCTAAAGCCAAACCGAAGTATCCCCACGTCTTTATGTGGTCGGATAGAGTCCAGAATGAATTTAATCGAGTCCGTACCTTTCCGGAAATGTCACTGCTGCAGCTAGCAACGCGTTAACAACATCTAAATAACATTTCCGGAAAGGTACGGACTCGATTAAATTCATTCTGGACTCTCTATCCGACCACATAAAGACGTGGGGATACTTCGGTTTGGCTTTAGGGACCCTCTACTCACTACCACGTCAGTGTAGTGTTGGTTGGAACAGTAGAAGAGGTATAAAAATAGCGTTTTGTAGCGGCGAAAGGACTTGCCCCGGTCACTTCCAGGCTAACGAGTTTTGGCTAAAAACGGTGAACTCGAACATTCTCAAAATACATCCGAATTACATGATTTTGGTGTCAACTCAACGTATGTACTCCCAATAGTCCGAAAAATTGATCTAAAGTGCATTTCACTCCGGATTATCCCTTTAACAGCACAATCTGCATTAACCCACTATATAGCTTTGATGGAGAAAATAAAAAAAAGAAGTCTGTGCCCAGCTGAATGCATTGGGCAGACAGAGGAAATGTACATCAAGGGAAGGGGGTGGAATTGTCCGCACACACACACACACACACACACACACACACACACACACACTCAGCCACCTGTGGCTACTAGTGGCATTGGCTCAGAGACGTCTCTTCAGGTGGCAGCTATTCTCCCTCTCCATGGTGCTGCCACTGGAGTGACACTTAGACACCAGAGCACAGAACAGGTGATTTTATTGTGGAGAAGGACTCTTAGAAAGGGGGGGGGGGGGTTAGGTCTGACCTTGCAAGGCAGCTAAGCTAAAAGCAGAGAGAGAGAGAGAGAGAGAGAGAGAGAGAGAGAGAGAGAGAGAGAGAGAGAGAGAGAGAGAGAGAGAAAGCACACATACACACAAACAAAAAGGCCTGTGTGACAGCCAAAGCACTTATCCTCTCGAGGAAAATGGGCAAAAGAGAAAAAAAAGAGAAAGGAAGAAAAGAAAAGGGGTTGGGGTGGGAAGGAAGAAAGTGCTTCTGACAAAAGAAAGGGGCTTTAATCTAAACAACCTGAAGAGGGTGTTTGGCGACGGCAAGGGTGTGTGTGTGTTGGGGGGGGGTGAACTACATAAATCACTGGCTGGCGCTTCTACTGGTGGCAACACAATGGGCATAACCAACAGCACCAGCATGTGACCGACCGCCAGGCCGTGCCTGTGTGTGTGTGTGTGTGTGTGTGTGTGTGTGTGTGTGTGTGTGTGTGCCAAGGGGGATGACTAGTCACAGTCATAGGGGCTCAGAAAGAGAGGAGAGAGATATCCCTCCATGGTCTCTTCAGGAAATAAACACTATCTCAGCTATTTATTTGTGTCATACTCAAGAGACTTTATTAATAACAGTGAAACAGATATGAGTATGTGTGTGCAAGAGAGAGAGAGAGAGAGAGAAAGAAAGAGGGAAAGAAAGAGAGAGAAAGAAAGAGAGAGAAAGAAAAGAAAGAGGTAAAGGGAGAGTGAAAAAGTGAAGACACCGAGATATTCAGAAAAGCTCAAACTAGAGCGATAGTAAAAGCGGAAGAAGCTGGCGACAGGTTTGTCCTCACCTGCTGGCCGTACTGCATGGAGCCCATGCCCGCCGGCGTGCGGCCCTGCATGCCCAGCGGGTACCTCTGTGCGCCCGGAGGCCCGTAGGCCTGGCCCGGGTACTGGGGCCCCTGCGAGGGCCCGGTCGGAGGGCCCTGCCCCTGGGCGTACGGGTTGGCCGAACTGTAGTGCTGCCCCCTGATCTTCCCCACCTGGTCCATCGGACTTGGAGGCTACAAGGAGAACAGGCGAGAAATGAGTGGGTTACGTTCAGATCATGGCAGAAACATCACAAAACCGTCATTTCCCAACTATTAGCCACAGCTTACATAATGATTCTGCTAAATTTCTGTGAATTTAAATGTTACACAGAGGCAGTCAAATGGTATTAATATTGTCCTGCAGCTTACTGTATTCACAATACAGCTAATACACAGGAAGTTACTGTGTACATGCTACACTTTTTTGTGGCAATACTGTATGTGAGGGGTCATGATGCTAATAAAGCGACTTTGAATTGGAATATGAACTGGATCTGAATAGATCAGTGAAATGGCTCATTGGCAGATCTGGAAATAGGAGGTATGCTGGACAGTAGATGCAACATCCTTGCAATAGCTGAAGTTCCCATACAAGCAATCATCCTCAAGGCATTCAGGCCAACACATCACTCTGGATAAAACCTTTGGCCAGACGACGAGATGCAGCAAGTGAAACTAGACAACGGAATCCCGCTGAGATTGTTGTACCTGAATGACCTAATAGCCTAGTGAGTACACACACACACACACACACACGCCCACACAGGCGGAAAAAAATGCACGTTTGCCACAGCGCGTCTAGACGCAGCATCAACAGTAATGCATCACCACCGCAGAAGGGTGGCTTGAACTCGGAATGATCAATGACTTACGGCTGGCTAAACATTAAATGACCTCGCAGACTGCTCGGGGCCTTATTTAAGCAATAAAGCACACACACACACACACACACACACACACACACACACACACACGGAGTGGCAGGATGAATACACACTGATGGTCCTGTAGATTAATTTCTCTTCTCAGATAAAAAAAACAAAACATGTGCAGGCATACACACACACGCACACAAACAGGGAAGTGTTGGCTGTGAATGAATGAAAGGCGTGGAGAGCGTGGTGTGTGTGTGTGTGTGTGTGTGGGTGAGTGTGTGTCACTAGAGAGAGGGAGGGGGAGGGAGACGTGCCAGCGGAGGAGATAGAGAGTCATGCCAAGAGCCACATGTTTCCTCCTGCTGCCTGGGAAAATACACACACGCGACAGGACATGTCTACAGCAGAGAGAGAGAGAGAGAGAGAGAGAGAGAGAGAGAGAGAGAGAGAGAGAGAGAGAGAGAGAGAGAGATTCAAAAGTACTGACAGCATCGCACAGACGCAGCGACGCACACACACAGTTGGACAGTCTTGTGTATGAGAGAAGGAAGAGAGCAAGAGAGATACTAGCAGGACATCACCGCAAGTATTGAATAGCAAGACATACAGTATACACACACACACTCACTCTCTCTTGTATTGCAAGAGGCATTCCATGTTCTCCCACTGTCCCTGCATCTTTCTTTCTCCGTCTCTCCCTCACATACACTACCTCACACAAATCTGGAATTGTGTGTTTGGTGTTCGCTCCAGTTTTTGTATTTTGTCTGATGGCGATTCACCTTCAGTACCTCCATGACTGGGAGTTATCACGGTGTTGCTGCTCTATGTAAGTAAGGCACTGTTGTGTTGCCCTGAGTGTAAGCCTACATTATGAAACATGCTAAATGTTTGCTGAAATAAAACTTGACTTCACGACTCTTGCTCACTGCTCATTCAGCCTCATTCTTCTAACAATTTGTGTATTCTCTCTCTCTCTCTCTCTCTCTCTCTCTGTTCAACCCTGTTCAAGCTCCTCGCTGAGGTCCTGTCTGTGAAAACCACCAACCTTCTCCAGGTCTGACAAGCAGCTGAGCAGCACTGCAGAGCACACTACAACTTTTAAAACACACATATGCAAGCACACACACACACACACACACACTA
Source organism: Sardina pilchardus (assembly GCF_963854185.1). Classification (NCBI taxonomy): domain Eukaryota; kingdom Metazoa; phylum Chordata; class Actinopteri; order Clupeiformes; family Clupeidae; genus Sardina; species Sardina pilchardus. The sequence goes on along the minus strand of NC_085017.1, from coordinate 1,162,689 downwards.
AAAAAACCTCACGGTACCACCGACCGCAAGCATCACAGCGAAGAGAGTTTGGCATTTTATGGCTTTGTAGGTCTGCCCGTCGAAACCAAGCCACTCTCTCGGCCAAAACTAACCACTAATTACTTCCCAGGCTTATTGGTATCTGCTTACAGACACAGAAACACACACACACACACAGAGAACACATGCTGGACCTGCAGAGGACCACTGTACACACTCACACACACACACACACACACACAGATAGAGAACACACACACAGGACGAGTGGAGGACCACTGCACACAAACGTGCTCTTCACACACACACACACACACACACACACACACACAGAACCTGTGGAGGGGCTATTTATAGCAGAAGAGAGAGGCAGAGCAAGGGCAGGGCAGGGAGCCCATCACTGTAAGCACTCCCAGCTGCACATGTCTGAAGCCCAGCCAGGCCAGGAGCAGCAGCACACAGGAGCAGGAGCACCCACCCCTGCCTCACTAATAAAGCCAACCTGGCACCGTATGAATGACAGGGAGTGTGTGTGTGTGTGCGTGTGTGTGTGTGTGTGTGTGAGAGAGAGGATGTGTGTGAAGGGGCATGCACTGCCAAAGGGTTTGAAACCCAGTCACATAGTGAGAGCCATATGCAAGGTGCAAAGAGAATTGGAGTCAGACACACACACACACACACACACACACACACACACACACACACACACAGGGAAGGAATTTGATATAAAACACACACACACACACTCACAGAAACACACTCCAGTCCAGAATTTGCTTTCAGCCTAAGGGGCTCACAGCTTCTCCAAGTTCATGACTGAAACGGCTTGTGAGCCTCTGTGTGTGTGTTTGTGAGTGTGTGTGTGTGTGTGTGTAGGGGGCGGGGCAGGGTGTCTGTGGGGAGACCACAGACTGCTGCGGGCTCGGCTGTCCTGACCTCCGATGCACTCCTGACCCAATCACTGACACAGACACAGAGAGAGAGAGAGAGAGAGAGAGAGAGAGAGAGAGAGAGAGAGAGAGAGAGAGAGATGACGTAACAACCATCTCCCATCGCCCTGTCTGTCACTCAGCAGAAGTCGCCATGACAACTCACCCAAGTGGCCTTATGAATAAAACAGGAGCAGACTCACAGGTGCACTGTGGCCAGAGGTAGCCTAGCACTCCCAGATCTGCTGCTACTGCAAACACTGCAACTTTAGCCTCAGCACAGCCCCATAGAGAGCAACAGCTAATGGTCGTCTAATAGAAAAACAACACCTAAGGCACCTTTGAAGAGAGGCAAGATTAGACACAATAAAACAGCAACAGGAAATATAACTGGACAACCAATCAACAACTATCTACTATAATTTAGCAAAATGATCAATACCTCCACTCATGGTCTCCATCCACTGTAACAATGTGAAAGACAATGCGGTTAACATTATGCACTAAAAGTACAAAGTACCAACTATATACACAACTCTACATGCAAACCTGGAGTTTCCGTTGCAGTGGTTGTATTTGTTGGTATTTTTATATGTATCTTTTCATTTAGCAGACACGGTGGAAACCTGGAATTGAACCAGGAATTGAACAAGGAATTGAACCCACAACCTGTCAGGCTCCTGCATGCTATTGAGATGGTTAGCGCTTTGTGAGCATTAGCTAGACTCTGGCTATGAGTTATGGCTATGAACAGAAACAACAAGACAAACTGTACTGTTCCCCTTTTTCTTTTATCTGCTGTGTACCTTTGATAAATTAATTGTCAATATGTTCCTCAGTAGAGAACTCTGTTGCAAATATATCAACAATAGTGCTATCAAGTACATGTACTACATGCAAATATTAACTCTAGTGCTTTTAAACAGTAGCCATTAACTGTAGCCAGCAGACCAGAAGAGTCTGCAAACAAAGCTACCATGAAAGCTGTGGCTAAGCCATCTCCAAAACACCTCAAAGTTGCCAACAACAAGCTTTTGTAGAGAGACCTTTTTTTAAGCCATGTCGATGCCTATCCTGATGGAAGTCCATTAGCAAGAATCTTTGAGGTGCTGTTCAGGCCTTGACTTCATCGATCATGATGTGATGACGTCAGCATCCTCTGTTAAGAGTCAACCAGTTTTCCCCAAGCCATCAATATTCCATAACCATCCACAATTTCTCACTCGTGGTAAAAGCAGGGGAAACCCCCATGAGCAGCGATCAACCTGATCATATTATGATAGCCAACTAATATGACGTGCCAGTTAAACAAATGGACCAACATCACAATGACCATGTGTGCATCATCAGCAACAGCAGGTCCAGTCAAAAGATGAAAACAAACCAAAAACTGGTTGGTATTTCAGGATGAGCAGAGAGTGTGTGTGTGTGTTTGGGGTCGAGGTCAAGCTTTGGCACAGACTCTACCACACGTGTATTTTTGGCCTGCACTCAGCATTCACATTAATGTCCAGACCTTAACAAGCCATTCACATTTATTCAAAGGAGACCGTGCGAGTGTGTGTATGTACAAGAGAGTACTACTATTTCTGTGTGGGTAGAGAAGAGAGGAAAAAAGGGAAAACTGCACTAGAGTGCTTTATGGCCGATGTATGAGATCCATGCTTTGATTCACACACATCAATGGGTCCTTCAGACTGGGCAATACCACATACAGGACTCAGCCAGCCTTCCAATACTGTTCAGGTGCATTCTAGCAGAACATTAATCATTTTGCTGTTTTGCAAACACCTCAAGGCTGCTGAAGTCATTTGTTACATTTCAATTTAAATTTTGTATTTTAGAAGTCTTTTAAAGAACTACAATATTTCTATTAACTTCTGTTTGGGATAATGCCATTGGAGAATGGTGCAATAGTGTATTACACACACACACACACACACACACACAAGCTCTTCCAACAGTCACACACACACACCCGTGCGCTCCATTTCTCTGATGTGCCTGGTGATCTAATCAATCGCAAGGAGAAACCCGTCACTGTCTTTCTTGTTCCCTTCCCTCCTCCCCGAAAAATAAATAAATAAACGCAATTAGCACATGGCTAATCTGCATAAAGGGAAGCCCACACACACACACTTGGCAGATCATCTCACAGTCCTATGGTGTGTCAAAGGAGGGGGTGGGGACAGCTTTGGGGAAGGAGGGTGCTTGCGTGCGTGTGTGTGTGTGTGTGTGTGTGTGTGTGTGTGTTCCCTGGCTGGGCCTGTGCTGGATAGCAGAGATAGAGGAGACTGCGGCGGTGGTGGCGGGTCGCACAGATGGGCTGAGGGCAGACGATAAACAACGGCTGCTAATATAATCCCCCTGCCTGGACACATGGCCCAGAGCTCTGTAGCGCAACACACACACACACGCTGCTGTTGTTATTCACAACGCTCTAACCCGAAACACACACTTTTGTGCCTCTTTGCGGTGTTATGACTTAACAAACAGGCACAAATACACACACTTTAGTATCTGGCAGTGCACATGTCAACAGTGTCCTGCAAGGTATGCTGACTGACCAACATGCCTGGGAATTTATCCCCTAATGCCGCCTTCCACATCCTGCGACAACACGGTCACACAAATCCAGTTCCCCGTGCAATCCCACAGATCACAGATGACACAGATTTCTTCTGTCTTTAAGCCACATTTAAGCCAAGAGATCTTCACAACAAAATAATGTCAAACCAGCCTCCAGAAACTAACTCCGAAGTGTTTTCACAAAAAAGGAGACCACCCAACACGGATTGGGTTTTTCTTATAGCCTAACATTCCAGTTCTCTAGGGGATCAGATAAACAAATTACAACACATACCCTTTGCAATAACATAACAAACAGACCTTGATTTGTGGTTTACAATAATCAATGGGAAATTCAGCAAAAATAACTTGGTAACACTAAGGCCATGAAAATCCAGGCTAGCATTGTTTGCCAGGAATTAATAACCATCATCACTCAAGCAAAAATGTCAGCCAGGAAAACATAAGCCCATCTCTATGATAAAATGTTAGCTGAGAGAACCCATATCTATCTAGGCTAATATGCTAACCAGGGCAACAAATACCAGTCTAGACTAATATGCTAGCCGAACAACCCACATCCAACTAGACTAATATATATGTTAGCCAGAAAACATACCCAACTAGGCTAATATCAGAGCCCATTTAGGGAGAGCCGGTTCACTCCCTATTAAGTAACTCCATTGTAACGGCATTTTACCTGCAATCTGTTGCAATTCCGCTAGGGGCGATCGCGAGTAAGTGCAAAAACAATGGGGGTCTAAGGGGCTAGACAGCTAAATTGGTCTGTTTCACCTGATTGTCATTGAAAAATCAAAGATTGGATTTTAGTTTCTGCAAGCTCAATATGGATTATAGGTCGAAAGTTGAATAAACAAGTACTTATGGCCCTTTGGTTTCTTACAGGCTGGGTCGTTGTTGCCCATAACACACTAGCATCCTGCTAATGAATGACGTCATGGACACGTTTGGAAGTAGCCTGGCAAGATTCCGCTCAATTTTCATTTCTCTACAGCATTACATCTGGGTCTGATCCTATCGAACTCGATTACTCAGGATGCATTCCAACCGGACCAATCAGCGAACGGGGGGATGGGGGGAGGCGGGTGTTAACGATGACGTCAAGCATATGCGCATTGTAGTCTCTAGGTGTCATGGCCAAACGTTAGCGATTGGATAAGATCAGGCCCAATTGTTTCAAACTTCAACAGAGTTCACGCCTCCTGCCTGAAATCGATTCTGAATGGAGTAGGTCCAGACCCTCTATAAGATATTAGTAAGAGGGTTTGGTTTGGCCAGGCTAGTTTGGAAGGCTTTTTATAAACAATTAAGTGACTTGAAAAATCTAATACTCAGCCGTGTGTATTTCTTTGACCCCCCTTTCGAATGCAATATTACGATTTCAACACAAAAAATTATATCCAGAGAAAAGTGGATTTTAGGGGTACAACTCCATTCACCACCATTCATTCTCCAATTGCTCGCGATCGCCCCCTCGTTGCAGTACCATCCGGAAGTATTTTGAGAGTTCTCTCCTTATTAGACATTGACCTTTTCTGAAACGTGCCCCTTGGTCCTCGCTCTACACACTTCCACTTTGTTTGCGCGTTCACGCATTGAGTATCATCCGAAACAAAATTTGAGTCGAGTGAAGTGCCTAGGGAGAGGGGCTACCATGCCTCCAGGAGCACTGATAATCAAGGTACTTGATTCTGTGGAAAGGGACCTGATGAAACCCATGAATATGTTAGCAAGGGCAACACCTATCCATCTAGGCTAATATGTTAGCCAGGACAACAGATATCCATCTAGGCTAATAGAATAGAATAGAATAGAATATATACTTTTTTGATCCCGTGAGGGAAATTCAGTTCTCTGCATTTAACCCAATTTAACCGAATTAGTGAACACCGGCACACAGTGAACACACAGTGAGGTGAATCACACAACCCAGAGCAGTGAGCTGCCTGCCCAACCAGCGGCGCTCGGGGAGCAGTGAGGGGTTAGGTGCCTTGCTCAAGGGCACTTCAGCCGTGGTGGACTGGTCGGGGATCGAACCGGCAACCCTCCGGTTACAAGCCCGGTGCGCTAACCAGTACACCACGGCTGCCCCAATGTAATGTGGTAGCTCAGAAAAATACTAGGCCAATATGCAAGACACAACAATCCAAACCCAACCAGGATAATATATTAGCCAGGAGAAGCCAAACCCATTCTAGGCTAATAGTTTAGCCAGGGAAGCTGTCACCCATAACTAAGGGTAAAGGAGCAGTTGGGAAGTGGTGGGAGTATGCAAATTCTGAGGGATGACCTGATCCTGCATCAGCAGATGAGTGGAACGGTCATAACTGTTCAAGAGCCTGAGAGGTCATGACCACTGAAGAGTTAGCATAGCCACATAGCCATGACTAAGGTCTTGCATAGCCACATGACAGTCATATTGCACATCTGGAGACAACTTATCATGTATGCAGAGATTGCAGACTACATGACCACCAGTCAGCCAAACTCCTTTCACCTACAAAACCCTTCCAATCGGGCCGAGAACCAGCCAGCATTCCGATGTCCAACTCTTTGCACAGGGGACATTAACAGTAGTGCAGAACTTCAAATATCACTTAGGATCAGAACATACCTCTTGGAGTCTGACACTACAATTTCATTAAATCTGACGGATTTCAGGATTGCTGCCCGTGAAATCTGAATGACACTATGCAGCTGGTCTTGCATAAACTCTTTAAAAGCCTAGATTACTTCAAGGAATGTAGTCAACGTCAACGACCAGCACTTATGTGGTCAGCTTGACGTAACAGCATGTTGACTTTGTGAACAAGAAGACAATGTACAATTTCAAATCAAATCAATGCCGTTTTTTGAACCTGTCATTCTTTGGAGGTTTATGCAATGGCTTAGAAAGCCAATTCATTAAATCAGTTGGACCTTGACACTGGTTCTGAACGACCACGCTAAACAAATCAGATCATTTATGCAAGAGAGGAGAAACTTTGATGAAAACCCAATTTACCAACTAGAGAAAAAAAGGGGGGAACACCAATGGAGATATCAGTGTCACAATGGTCCCCTCCTTTAACCTTCACACTCAATCCATTCACATTGCATTCCACAACACACTCATTGGTCATGGCTAAAGCCCTAGCTGGCATACAAACACGGCATACCTACTAACACTCAACATTGCACCTGTGGTATGTGAAGTCAGCCCTTCCGGACAAGAAAACCTTTGATTTCAAATAATAACCACAATCCCAACATTTCTGTGTTTGAGTGTAATTTAAGGACCTCTTCTGTTGCGCCCACGACCAGCTAACCATTCAGCAGGTAGCATCAGAGCAATGCGATTACAATGTTGCAGAATGACTGTTCTGGAGAATAGAATATCCGGATTCCATGAAAGAGAAGACAGAATTTTAGAATCCAGCTTTGTCAGATTAATGCATTATTTTCTTAGAATGTTCAAAAACTCCCCTTCAGAAGACCAATAGCGAGCCTGAAAGGTCATTATTGGACAGGGAAAGGTCTCCCAAGATAAGGCTAAATGCCTTTTTCAACCGGCTGATGCGACACACTGGTCCCTCACAGACACAGTTCTTGAAAACTGTGTGACCATAACCCAGCTTGTTGAGGTGAAAAATCCACTGGCACTGACTTTTAAAGGGTTACTCACACTCACACACGCTTCTTGCAAATGCACTCATTGTCTCAATCCATCTGCTGAAAAGGGGGCGGAAAAAAATGATGCCGATATGCCATATTTCATTCTTTAAGAAAAGAACAAAAAATGAGAATATGCCATAAAAGAAATAAATAGCTTTTCCATTTCCATATAGCATGTCTATCATAGCTCAGTATTGACACGTGGCATATCACATCTAAAGTTCAACACGTCTCCCACACCGCTGCATACATCAAGCGTTGACATTTCTCCAAACATAATGAAGATCGTTCGCGCATGAGTGTGTACATATGTGTGTGTGAGTGTGTGTTTGTGAGTTAAGTGTGTTGCGTGCGAGTGTGTGTATTTATGTGTGTGTGTGTGTGTGTGTGTGTGTGTGTGTGTGTGTTCCCATTTCCATGTTGGAAGTATGTCACTCAAAAAGCAAAGCATAGCATCTCTGTCTATGTTTAAGCTGCCATCAGCCTAAAGCAGTTGTGTGGCTGTATTGGTCTTGTGCACAAGTGCACCACATGGAGAAGGACTGGGAGCTCCTAACGTAGGCTGGAGGTGTCCTGGATGAACATAGGTAAGATGGCGGAAAGCTTAAGTGAGTGCATGAAGTCGGTCTCTGAATTCAACTCAAGTCAACAAAGGGCCACGTAAATACATGGTGGCACTCTTAAATTCTAGAGAAACTACAAGGTGCGAGTGCACTGCCCTTTTCTGTGTGAATCGCAATGTGTGCACATTTTAGCCTTCCTAAAGAGTCAGCAGTTAAAGACAGAAAGAGAGAAAAAGCACGCAGGGTTAAGAGAGGGTGTAAGGGAAAGAAAGAAAAAGCAGAAAACAAGTAGTGCAGAGAAGTCAGATAAAGAGGAAGGGAAGCCATTGGGGCAGGGGAATGAGAGGTGGGGTGTGTGTGTGTGTGTGTGTGTGTGAAGGGGGGAGTGACTTGTGTATGCGCGCATAAGTGTCCTGGTCAGGGGCAGTGTGAGCAAGAGGCCAATTTGCACTGCGCGCCTTGGGCTTGGGATGAGACACCACACACACACACACACACGGCACCCCCTACTTCGCCACCGTCTCCGCCGCACAGCCCCTCCCCTCCCCCCCGCCGTTCCTGAAAAGACGGATTGCTGACGGCACGTGAAGCGTGAGCAGGTCAGAGCAGCTCCTGAGGGGTTCACTGGGACACACACACACACACAGCCACACTGGCCTGCGGCAGAGGATCATTCACAAAAAGGGGGGGGGGGGGGGGACACACACACCACACTCACACACCACCACCACCCCTTTCCCCAGAGTCCTGACACACACACACACACACACACACACACACTGTGAGGCAGCATGTGCAAAGACATTACTCAGCAGTCAGACAGTAGTAGCATGGCTGAGTGTGCATCTGCGTGTTAAGTGTGTGTGTGTGTGTGTGTGTGTGTGTGTGTGTGTGTGTGCTGATACACACCCCTTCATCAGCTCACTGGGCCATGTGCAGGACAGGCGCCACTCTCAGAAGCACAGACGTCTCACAACAAAAACACAGCATTAAAAATGCATTGCAATTCATACACACGTGGAGACACACAAACACACACATGTAAACACTGTAAACACGTCTAAAAGCAACCCAACTCCACTGCTTACACTTAAAAAAAAAATGTACATTTACGTAAATCTGCAACTGCGATTAGAGAAACAAATCACATCAGGGCCATTTCATTTTGCATTTCAATTAAAGTACAATAAAACATGGACTGGTTCATCAAAGGGACACCTAAGGATTCTTTAAAGCCTGCATGGTTCTACACCCCAAGAACCCTTTTTTAAGAGTGTAATACTTCACCTATATGCCAAACAAAACAAGAGTATGGCTGGTTGAGTAGACCTACCTAGACAGTGTCTGCACACCCATGCACATTTGATCTCCCGCAGCCAGCAACGCGGTTTTCACTAAGGTTAACAAGCACTCCTTACAGACTCTGGCCAAGAGCACTTTGTGTGGTTCATTCTGGGCCATATTCAGGTATTTATACTTCTGGATGTAGCCCGGGCAGTTATTTTTACGACTCTGTGTGCTGATGTGCCAACTGGCCATTATCGCATGAGACGATGATGCAATGTAGACAACACGTCGTCTGTCATCACTTTTAAAGTACAGTATGGGTGACATTTAAACTATGTAGTGCTTTAATTGCTTTTGGCCCATCGTGTTAAGTTTATAGGCCAATGTAGAATCTTGACACAATTTTGTCCGATAATAAATTACTGATATTTTTTGTTTGCGTTTTCGTTGTTAATCATACTCTGAAGTGGAAGACAAACAGAAAAAAACCTTATTAAAAATTATGACTGAAGCATGTTTAAGTGTTTTAGCCCTGCACGGCACCATCTCACTCCACACACACAGCAAAATTGATGCGACATAGAATAACAGAATAACATCGGCCACTGCCATCTGCAATTACATTTTATTTGCAGATAGCCGTTCATTTGCAGATGCCATTCAACAAAGCCGAAACCGATTAGGCCGATATATTGGTGCATTCCTACTGTCAGCAGTTCTGTTTTTTGCTGATGCATTCAAAGAAACTCAACTTCCCAGAACCCCTTTGCTTACACATTCAGGGTCATATTTCTTTGAACGGTGCATGGAGAGTAAGTCTATGTGGACGTTTTGACGATTTGTACACAAACTACAACACGGCAGGTTAGTCGTCTATCTGCTATTACCTGATCCTCACTTTGTCTAACTACAACCATAACAATGGCAGGAGCCAATAACTCCTGAACGTCCCTCCGATCAATATTCAGCACGTCTCCGACCAAATGAAAACAAGCGTGCAATTTGCTCACTGGCGGCTTTGGGGGAGGGAAGTCAAACACGCTGTTTGCTCGCACGTTTTCACAAGCAGGAGAGATTGGCCTGCTTCTCACTAGGCATCTTCCCGAGGAAGCACCACTGTCAGCCCACTATTAAGGTAACATTGATGCCTGGAGACGTCAGACGCTGTCTCTCTGATTTAGCCCCAAGACTCTATTAAAACGTTGTGGCATGATTTAATAGCTCTTTAGCACAACTCTTATTTCACCAGGACAAGTGTGTTGAAACTAATTAGCCTCCCACACACACATACAGTACTTGCCCACAAATCCACACACACACACACACACACACACACTTACAGAAGAGAGTGCAGTTCCACCACAGAGCACAGGGTTGGCTGGACTTTGATCAGTTGCCAAACATATCAGGGCTATCTCGTCCAACTCGAGCTCAACATGAAACTCACTTCACTTTTCTTTCTCGCTCTCCGTTTCTCCCTCTCTTTTTGTAGCCTTGTGTCAGCTTCATATGGAGTTAGCCTATCTGAACCTTCACTGGACATTTACACACAACCATTTGTAAACCCCTCAAAGCAGGATCTTTGCTCCATACTATCTCTGATTCCACCGGTCAATGAACTATTTATGTGAAGCGTTGTGCTAGAAAGCTCTGTTTCGTAACATGTTACATGTTACCTAAACCTGCTGTATGAAATGGGCTGGTGGGCTCCTTTACCAAGAGAAATTGTTAACATTAGGTACTAATTTTGATTCAAAATGGAAAAAATAAAAGTGTGCTTTAGTCAAGCTGTAGACAAGCTATAGGGGAGCAAGTCTGGTTTGTGCAGTGGAACTAGGCAGCTCACTAATTATTATTTGTTTAGTGAACATTAGCCCACCTGCTTACAGTAGAGTAGGCTAGCATGCTAACTGTTCACATTTAGAACAAAACACCACTGGCTCATATTGACAAGTTGACAAATTGAAAAGTGTGTTAATTATGAACCACTCTAAATTGCATGGTCTTTAAACATCCATACTGTGTTCATTTGAGCCAATAGTGTTTTGTATTGAAATATAATTTAATGCAGGAGGGCTGTGAATCTTGATTTAGGCGCGTTTCCATTACCCTGACTTTTTTGGGGGAAGGTACTTTTGACCGGGCCGCGACTGGCCTGGTCCTCTCAGGCGTTGTGTCTCCATTACAGTAATGGCCCTGTATGGACCTCGTGACGTCATCAGATCGCGTCTGTTTTGTTTCCGTTTCCGTTTCTTCTTATTTTAAATTTGGAGGTCATTTGTCGCAATCTGCTGATGCACTGCGACAACCAATCTGCGCGAGGTAGCCACTAGTACCGCCCAGCGACTCTACCGGGCCGCTGTGAGTACCTACCCTCCACCAGGTACTCCGTTGGTTCCTGTAAATGGCCCTGAAAACGGCCCTGTTGGAACAGCCCGGTCAGTGGAGACACGCGCACACAGCAAAGTCCCTGAAAAATGGCCCGGAAGTTCCGATAGTGGAAACGTGCCTTGTGTAGCCAGCCTGCTACTCCAGTTTGTTGTTGAATCCTCAGTTTACTTTGTAGTATGTAGAGCTTTTAAAACTATATGTTTGTGTTGAAATAAATCACTTACACTAACATTGTATTCAATTTGCCCTCTAACAGGCATAATGTGTCACAATTGAAATTATCAAGGTGGTAAAGTGTTAATTAAGAAGAAACGATCAAATGTCAATTCTGATAGCATTACATCCTATAACATGGTGGAAAAGCATCGATGTGGACTAGACAAATACCTTCAGGGAAGAACATTGAAAAATATATCCTCTGAGTAAATAGCCATGAGGGTCATTGACAACACAAGGGTCAGACCAAACATACAGCCTACATCTTCTGACAAGCAACATTTCCGACACAACAACACAGCGGGACAGTAAAGTTCACTGTCCCTGAATTCAGACGGTCGACCAGGCACAACAAACTGTAGCCCTGTACAACCGGAGCAGTCAAATCAACTCAGCATGACTGGCATATGACATGTGACTACTCCCTTCCCACCTCTCCTCAAACACAAGAGACACACACAACACGGTATGTCAAACAAGCAGGACACTTTTCAATGTTCAGCTCGAGAAGCCTGAGCTCTAAACGGAAAAAGATTTTGAATGGGAGCTAAATGGTGTGCGGATCTCTTTTCCCTTGTGATACTTTCATGCTGGATCCTGCACTCGTCCAATTTTGGTCTGGGACATACGCGTGGCCTTACTCTTCTACTACTCGAGAAGCCAAGCAAAAAGAGACAGACAAAAATTTGCAATGCCCATTTTGACTAGTCATATGCGGTGTAAACAACATCAAGGTTTCTCAAAAGGCATGCTGGCGAGATTCAATGTGAATCAATTAGTGTGTAATAATTCTCTGGATGATAATCGTTTGAGGGGGGAAAATACGTTCCCAGAGACATATTCTGGAGTGCAATAACAGGGAAAGCATTCAAAAGAATAGTGTTGATGAGGGCTAACTCCTGCTCCAGCGCCAGTAATCACTGTTCCACAGAGACTCAGTCAGCCTATGAATATGAGCAGAAGACACTGCACAGCACCATCACCAAAAATCAGATTACAACATCTAGAAGTGCAGATCAACTTTGTAAAGATTGTTATTAGGAAGGCATTTTGTAGTAAATAAAGCATGACTATTATACTGAGAACAACATTGTGGCCAAGTAATTTTAGAGCAAAACCTTGTCCCTAATCCAGGGAGTTAGACCACTGACTACTTTTAACAGTGGCTGCAACATTTATGGCTTAACAAGGTATAAAATAACAATATCTACAATTCACCCAGCGTACATAATCACAAATGCAGATCAAATAGTGTACTTTCCACACACATGCACCAGTGCAGTTCAACAAATATAAACAGTGCAGTACACTGTATGTGGCATTGTCTCATCAAAATATGGAGAACACAATGTTCAAATGCTGCATCCTCCACTGCTATTGGTCTGCAGCCTCCTCCAAGTTAGTCATCTTAGCACAATATCACAGTTGCATAGGCCTAGCAATAGACTTTGTATTGGGATATACTGAGACAATGTAAGAGTCCTTTTTGCTTGACCAACTCTTTCATATAGGCCTACTTGTACAGTTCAAAAGACATACCATGCCACAATAATCTGTAGAAATTTAAATGAATATGCACCACTACACTCGCCATCAGGGTCGATTGTTGATGTAGCTAGCCTAGTTGCTATTGCTGATATTGATAATGCACAACATATTTGTGTATCTCGGTCATTTTCAAAGCAGCCATCATTTAAAAAAAAAAAAAATCATCATATACAAGTTACTACATAAGTAGGCCTCTTTATAGCATTACGACATTTCTCCCATGTGATGGTAGGCAGGCTAACAGCAGGCCACAAATCAGTTTCCTTTATTTTCTAATCATTGTTGTAATCACTGAGCATCATAGGGGTTAAAAAAAGAGAAAGAGAAGCAAAACACGCCTGCCAAAATGGGAAATACCAACACAAAAGACAAAAAGCAGAAGTGTGGACAGCTAGTTAAATGAAAGTCTGTGACTAATACATGCATCTCCAAGACAGGGAGAGCGAGAGGGAGGGAGAAAAGGGGGGTGGGGGGCACTTGTTGACATGGTTACGCGACTTGAATGAGAGGAGGGAGGAGGGAAAAAAATTGTACACAAAGCAGTGACACTTGGCTGACACCTGGCCGGCATGTAAACACCGCCTCAGCTCAGTCAGTGGCAGAGCCACGTTGCCCTCTCTCTCGCTCACTCGCTAGCTCCCTATCTCGCTTGTCGTCTCTCTATGCGCACTGGCTGTACCAGGAACTGCTTTCAACAGCCACAGAGTACCGACAGCAGTGGCCACACCTACTACAGCACTGATCTGGAATCATGTGAGTTACATGCAGCACCAGTGTTTTCCTCCAATCAGCCAACATGCTAACATGAATAAACTGGCGTGATTTTTTCCTAAATGTATTAGTTATGGATAATCATGTGTGATGACTTTCATCATCAAACATTGAAAAAATAATCCAACAGAGGAATGTCAGAAAAGGACACAGATGTGTTGAAAATGAACTCACAAAAAAATAATAGGTTTGGTGTTATGCTTATATTTCTCATATGATGAACTGAGATGTCATACTCTATTACAGACAAGCTACGTGTGGAGCAAAGGTCCCTCTGCAGTGCAAGCAAACATGCATGCATCCAAATGCATTTGCCCACGATGTATACAAAAAAAAAACGTTCAAACCCCCTTTTAAAATATGTTCATAAAAGACAACAATAAAATGAATGTTGCATAAACATCATATCTTAGTGTTTGAAGCAAAGAATACATAGATAACACTTAAAATTCTCACCCGACATTTAATAATCTTATATCGTTATATCAAAATGTATGCAGAGCTCACATCACAACGCCAGTGTACAGTCCCAACTATGTCAACATTCGACGATATGCACCAAGACTGACAATTTAATTAGTGCAAACAAACAAACAAAAAACAGCGAGCTTCCGTTGATGTACTTTAAAAGTATACCAATGCAGGTAATGAAAAGGTATAAGCATGTCCAAACATCAAACCGGGAAAACGTGTTTGTATAATTTTCTACCCTCTTCCAGTACACCCGAGTTCCACCTCGTCGGGGATTTTTACAGCATTACATTAGATGCAATTATAAATGGCCAGGAGCGGCGGAAGGCTAGCCAATCAGATCTCAGCTAGCATGTCAACCTAAGACCAACTGTCTCCTGCCTTTGACAGAAGGATTTTACCTCCATAATTCAAATCCCAAAGCAAAGCAGCAATCCGCACTTACTTACTCACATCACTGATCGTGTTTACCAAGTCTTCTTTCGGTCGCAAAGCATTCAAACCAAGGAATACGGGATTCTGATTAAATAATGGACATCGGAATACACTAGAAAAAAGCGGTATAAATTATCAAAGGGTGTGAACCGTCACGACATGTGTTTAGATACACTTAACGTTATGTTTGTTGGGATATTCAAGAAAACCATCGACAGCAAACAAGCTTTGAGCGAAAATGTTTTCAGTCACTGCGTTGGATCGCTTCTTTCTTGCTGCGTAGCTATGACATATAAAACGATATAACCACATTAAATAATGAACTACAAACTCTTTGTGGCGTGCAAGCTTCACGCAGTCTCGACAGATCAGTACAAACACTATAAAGTTAGTTATGTTTGATACAGAGAGAAAGATCTCAGGAAGCAAACGTGTAATTGCATTAATGCCGATTTTTTTGCTGCATACACAAATTCGTCCAGAAAAATCAACTTACTCCTCAATTTCGACCGGCAGGTCGAGCACGCACCTTTCACCCAAAGCAAGCCTGTGTCCCCTACACGTCCAGGCTCAAACAGTTTTCTCTAACGAAGGACTACAGGTTCGTTTGACTTTATAACTGCTTCTAAACTAGGTTGTGCTGAGGGAAAGCACAGAGGCAGCCATTTTAGACACACATAGAGACAATGGCAGGACCATAGCAATACAGTGCTCATTTCTATGGGAAGCTAAGGGCTAGTGTTACAACTGCTAGACTTCAGAGTAGAGAGAACCCTCCCAAAAGTGACAGAAAGTTTACCTGGTTTCTGCTAAGTGGTTGTCCCGAGTTTCCCGGGCTCATTGGAGATGGATGGTGGCTTCTTTGTTGCCAAGCCGGATGGCCCCCTCCATACTGACTAGTGCTTCCCATGTCTACTGGTCCCTTGCTAGCCCCTTCTGGGTTGTTATAGTCACTTGGAGGATAGTTTTGATAGCTCCTTGCAGAGCTGGGGGAGGTTAGAAGCTGGTTAAGAGTCGGGGTTGAGGTTGGTTGAGGGTTTCCCATGTTATATCTCTGATTATTGTATGGGGCTACCATAGGTGTAGTTCCTCCAGTTGGCTGTTGCTTGCCTGGTTGCCCCCCAGCAGTCGGGGGCTGGTTGTTGCGCGGGGAACTCATGCCGTAGCCTTGGCCCTGATATGGAGTCCGATTTGGGTATGGGCTGTAGTTGTTAAAGTGGTTGGGGAAGCCGTGGTCATGCGAATTGGGCGGGTATGGGTCCATCATGCTGCCTGGCTGCACTGCCGGCCCCGCTGCAGCTGCCATGCCAGGGCTTTGTTGTCCGCCATGTTGATGAAAAGGGGCCCGGTTGTAGGGCTGGTTATAACCGTAAGGAGGTGGAGGAAAAGTACCCGGGTGGTGGTGAGCTATTCCCGGGTGGTTATTACCTTCAGCGCCCCCTGAATCATTCTGGTTATTATTATTGTTCACCCTAGACGAATTCCCGTTCCCGTTCTTCATGTCAGGATCCCCTCCTCCCCCTACATTTCCACCGTCGGCCCCGTCCTGCAGTTCTTTCTGCGCTGGAGATCCGCTGTCTGGTCCCGACTCTTTATTTTCCTGCTTTTCGCCCGCTGCCGAGTCTTCCTGTGGGTCCCGATCCGGCTTTTTAAGTTCGGATGGCGGGCTAGTGTTGAGAGTGGCGACGCTAGCGGCCATGATATCCCTCTCTCCCCCCTCTCTTTCACAGCGAGTCAGTCACTATGCCTCTCTGAATAGCATTGAATAAATACAATTATTTATAACAATGTACCCGTGTCCCGGATCATTCCCCCTACCTCCGGACCGAATCCGGCCTCCACTCCAGATTCCAATTCAAATAAAAAAGTTCCTGGAACCAAATAAATACAAATCCCGGGAATGAAATTAACCGACACAAAATGTGAGGGGGTTTCTCTCACAGAACGAGAGTATGAGCGAGGAACCGATCAAGCCAGCACGAGGCTCCGCGAGACACAGCCATTTTACTGAGGCGCGTGAGATGCAAAACATGGAGTGGAGTAGGCTACTAGGACGAACGTGGATCGGACGCTGGAAAGGACATGTTTGACTCTGAGGCTAAGCTATAATCACATTTTTTTGTTGAAAACAACTGTTGGCTGCCATGTTGACACATGTCCCACTCCCATCTATAAGTATTTTAATGATTCCAAAGAATGAATAATGAGTAATGAATTTTGTTTTGAGTGTGCTTTTCTTAACTAGGTAGCGAAGGCTATTTAGCCATTTATGCTGCTAGCAGCTTTAGACTAACTGAAATCCCACAAGTTCATGGTTCACGCTCAATGAAAAGCTTGAACCAGTTATGACTGTCTCTTTTGCATGTGGTGCGACCAAATGAGAGGAGTAGCTGCAGCATATGGCTTGATCTGTGAAGACTAAAGCATGAAATTACAACCTGTGTGTGTGTGTGTGTGTGTGCGCGCGTGCGTGCGTGCGTGTGAGTGTGTGTGTGTGTGTGTGTGTGTGTGTGAGAGAGAGAGAGAGAGAGAGAGAGAATGGGGGGTGGTAGACTGAATGCAGGAAGTAGCCTAGCCTACAGATTTTTAAAAAGTGAAACACAGCTAAGAGGGAAGGAAAATGTGGAAAGTCTAAAAAAATCCACGTAAAGATGCAGCATACAAAATGGCACAGTTATCCTCCAACATCCTGTTTGCCATTGTATGTAGTTGAGACACTGAGAAGATAGAAAGAAAAACAGTTGGAAAAACAGAAAGTAAATCAGATGAAAACAGCCATGCTTTCCTCCTTTAGTTCGCTGCTCTATCTTTCTCTCTCTACCTCTTTTTCTGTCTCTGCTTCTCTGTTCTCTCTCTTCCCCTCTCAGCTCTGTCTGTCTCACTCTCTTCCTCCCCACCCCCTCTGCCTGCCTGCCTGCCTCACGCTCTTGCTCGTTCGCTCTCGCTCTCCCAGCAGCAGTGGCGGCAGCTTCACTGCTCTTGCAAAAGCAGCAGAACTTTGCTATGTGAACGTGGGGGATGGGCGAAGAGAGCAGACAGCACAGCACAGCACAGCAGAGCGCGGGCGCAGCACACACAGTACAGACAGCTCTCAGCGCCCCTATTCTCTTCTCTTCTCTCCCTCTCTCTGTAAAAAAACTGAGCACTGTTTCTGCCTAGCGCCTTGCACCACGCCAACCTGACCTTCCTCCTCACAGTGGTAAAAAAGAAGTGGCACTACAGTTTTATTTTAAATGGGGGCATAAAATGGTTAGCCTTGGATGGGCTATAAGATACAGTTATTTGTGTGTGTGTGTGTGTGTGTGTGTGTGTGTGTGTGTGTGTCTTGGAAGGGGGGTCAGTGCTTGAATTATATCAGCCAAACTGAGAGCATGGTGCTGTCAGAGAGTCAAGGAGATAAAGAGAGCGAGCATGAGAGAGGAGGGGGTTGGGAGTGAAGCACTAGCTGTTTCCTTTAGCATAAACTTGGTGTGCAACACAAGCAAGGGGGTTTGCTCTCCTCAGATCCCTACTGTCTATTCATCTCTAATATTAAGCGTCTTTGTTGTGGGTCTGTGGTGGAGCAGCAGGATGCTACATTTTCTTCATGTAACAATGAAACCTAGCAACTGTTTGCTATTGTTAAGCAAACATATCAATGCAAAAATATATGAGTGAATCCTTGAGAACAGACAAGAATTTAAATATACAAATGAATTGCTATTATATGGTAAATGGCATGCATGCTGTCATTCATAGTTTAGGCCAATCTGGAAAAGAAAATCTTGTAAGTGTTTGTTATTTTTGCCTTCCCCAAATGATTACGGGATGTTATAACATAATTCAAGACACCCCCCCCCCCCCCCCAGATGCCCCTCCCCTTGTATTAGACATCTCATTGGTTTGCTAATTAATTAAGCAGATGTGGTACTCCCCAATCCCCTGTCCCTGAGGTCTAATAGAAGATAAACTTCATTTTGGCCTTGTGTTGCTTCTCCCAGGCCACCCAATTCATCCTCTCAAATATCCACCCCTACGAGGATTGGCGCTTTTCTTTAAATTAAGCGCTGTAGCCAATAATAAAGGAGACGCTGCCCAGTGACACACCCTATCTGTTCAAGGCGGATGATTAAGCTCTGTTTACTCTGCTCCCTCCGGTCCCTACAGTTGCCTTACCATGAGGCTGACCATGATGCATTACCCTGGGTCCTGGTGCCACAATTCTGCCACGGTGGCTCCTCCACCACGGCCACCCCACCCCTTGCTACACACACACACACACACACACACACACACACACACTAAGAATCTCATTCTTGGAGCACAGCCAAGAGAGAAACAATCCCCAGAGGCATTTTGCTTCTCCAGGACCCTCCAGACTTAAATTTCAAGAAGGCATCTTATGGCACATTGGGGCTATGAGCCTCCACGTCAGAGAAATACTTGCCAAATTATAGAGAATGAAAGAAAGATGGGGAAACAGAATGAAATTACAATTAAAATCAGCTCCCAAATCTGTTTTAATGACACAATAACACTAAATGTGCTTGGACAAGACTAAAGCAATATACGTTGGAATGCCGATGATGGGGAAATGGAAGTTTAATTTTCTAATTAACCTCATGAACAACAGAATCTAAGAACACTCCCATTAATGAACTGTGGCCAAAATGGCCTTTTGCATTCATCCTCCTATGCTATAATGAGGTGCAGAGGAGGGGCACTTGTAAATGTGCCTCTTCTTTGAAAATCATGATTCTGTCATCAGCTAATTTCATTGTTATTGTTTCATTATTCTCTACCAAAGGTGGAGAAGCCGATGACTAAACACCAAGGTATCACCAGCAGGGTAAGGCAAGGAGAATATAAATAGTCAATAAGTAAATTACATAGTTTTATTATTGCCAAAACTTACCACTGTGTGAAAATCACCAGGTACTTCAATTACATTAGAAGCTTAGCAGAAGTACAAGCAGAGACAAGTAAAACACTGTCGGCCCAAACCGCAAGTTTCACTGACGTTGAATCAAAAGCTTGTTACAGAAATATATGAATGAAAGACACATTCCTTTGTCTCTGGCACTGGGTTGAAAACAACCACAACTCTTTTTTTCTGCTAAGGCTGCAGTGAATGAATCTGTAGTGGGTGAGAGAGTCTGCAACCTCAACCAAAGCAACCACATTACATTACAATACAGTACCATAACTTTGCTGTTTCCTCTGGACAGGATAGAATTAAAGAGTTCACTGCAAGGGCTTATTAAACCACAACAAGTTTCCTCCACCCACCCTCCCATAATTTTAAGGAGGCAAAATTGTTATAAATAGTTTCCAGAAATAAAAGATGACCCGTAATTTCTGACCCTGCCAAGAAAGAGTCAGAGAATGTCAGGGCCAAGGAAAGTTAATTGATGATAGATCATTCAGATTTTTTTTAATCCCCTGGGATCTTGTCTGGGAAGGGAGCCATTGGATTGCCAAGACAACCCAATAATGTGGAATGGAATTTCCTAACAAGTACGGAGTCAGGTTGGCTAATGTAGGAATGCACTCTCTCGCTCTCTCTCTCACTCTCCCTCCCTGTCTCTCTCTCTCCGTCTCTCTCTCGCTCACACACACACACACACACACACACACACACAGAGGGAACTCACATTTCATCAATGCTCATTCACACGTTGTCTTGGATACACTGTATGCACACTGCACATTACTACACACACACAACCACGTGGACAAACAGCCCAAGCGACAGACAGACAGACACGCACACGCGCGCACACACACACACACACACACACACACACACAATAAACACAATAAGGAACACAAAGCCTCAGCACACTTGGCCTGCATCCAGCCGGTTGCCTGGTAGCTTAGGAGCGCTGATGGCCTAGAGTGTGGGGAGGAAGGAAGTACCACTCATCAGTGGGCCGCAACAGGTCTGCCTCCCCTCTCATCCACCCCCCAGCAGATAACGAGCCCAGTGCCGGGTGGGTATCCCCAAAATTACAATGATTAGGCCACATGATCGCTGTGATTAAATCTAAGTGCTCATAATAGTGAAGAGTGCTCTGGCAGCCGAATTGGCGGAGAAGCACTGAGGTTTGAATCACCAAAAACTGGAATTATAAAAAATGTGTACCTCCTTGCATGTAATGTGAGTTGCTTTTAATAAAACGTCTGCTGAATTAATAATGTAAATGTGACTATCGAAGACTATAGCGGTACTATAGAGTACCTAAAGGAGGACAAAAGGTCTGGGAGGTGTCAATTTCACGGCATTTATTTTAAAATGCACAGGTAAAGAGATAATAACAAGATCAGCTACTGGTGAAGGTGAAGGTGAAGGTCCTATCTGACAAACAATATTGTATGTAGGCATTGATGAGGCAGTGTTTTTCTAAAATTCATCTTTGCATTCCAACAGGAACACATACTAGTGGTCTCCAAGTCAAGCATGGTTCCCAAAATCACCAAGTATGCAAAGGAAAAATCCAGGATGACACATGGATGTCAAATACTGTAAATCCTCAAATTATGGCCGGGATTCTATTTGTAGCCGGGCCTCCGATAATAGCCGGGGTCGTGGTCGATTCGGACAAATAAAGGCCGGTCCCCAAATATAAGCCGGGGTAATAATTGCCTGCCTAAAGTCGTTACACCAGTAAGAATATAATGTTAATAATACCAAATTATTCACATTTAAAGAAAACATTTCACCACAAACGTTCACTGTTTGCCAGACTGGAATGCACCTCTGTTCTTGATCTGCGTGAGCGCAGAGAAGCCAGCTTCACATAAACTAAAAGGGAAAAGCATTCTGATTGCATGGGGACCAAGGGCAGGATATTTGTGCACAACGCTGTGCCAGAACTGAGGGAGAGTCAACTCAAAACTTTTTCTGCTGGCCGCGATCAATAGGTCTAGCCATTGAGATTCCACAGATGACAATGTCACCGTTTCCACGTAGCCTATTTAGCGATATTTTTAAGGCATGTATCCATCATAGCTTATTACACTAGCAGGCTAGATCTTTGCTAGAGACCAGTGTAGCGCACTGCCAAATAGCCTAAGTGACGCTGGATAAGTTGTTACATTTTAAATTAAAGGCTATGCTAAAGGCATATGATTAGTTGAATGTTCAAAACTGTTGACAGGTCATGTGCGGAACCAGGTTCAGATAGTATAATCAGAGACACTGCACTGGAAAAATCGCCCATTGAAATGCATGGGCTAACTTCATAATGCAAAGATGGTGGGTGTTTACACCGGTTAGCACATGTTCCGCCTCTTCCAGTGCCGTTGCTCCAATCATTTTGCCGATCCTTGGCGGTCACGCATGCGCAGTCCAAGATTACCAGTAAGAAAATGGCTTTTTAAGTGTTAATTTGATACAAAACCATCAAACCTTTTCAGCGATTTTAGTCTGATTTTCATCGTGATTTCAAACATGTGATTTTTATGTCCCTTACACCTCTGAACATGGACATCCAGCTCTCTCCCCATTCATTTAGATGGGGCCTGGTCTTGTTACGGTCAAACTCGCTGCCCGACCCCAGTGTCGCGAGTGTCGCGACTTGCTTTAAAAAGACTTTGGTATAATGTTAGAATAGGGGCTTGGAAGTTTGTAGACTGATGTTCATGATGGAATTCAGTCCGCGACCCTTTCAGAACGTCTCGCAAAGGTTGAGAAACGCTGATCTAGCCTAGCTGCTTAGAATTTGGATTTGCATGTGATTTATTGTGCTTGAGAATATTTGCAATAAACTAAGTCTGTTAAAACTGACATTATGATTTACTAAATGGCGTTCCTGATTAGCCTACTATGCACTAACCGATGTCTGAACGGTTACAGAAAGTGTTGGCCCACTTTAAGAGTAGCCTATTACTTTATGTCTAAAGATAAAATTCTACAACAGTAGCCTAATAAGAAATAAAGGCCTGCCTCTAATAAAAGCCTGCCCCAAATAAAGGCCTGTGCTTTGCGCAGCCTTAGTAAATAAAGGACCCCGGCCACAATTTGAGGATTTACGGTAACTACAATATTCAAGTCTGTAAATAAAAGATCCATACCTGTGGTTATACTACTTGAAGGACAGTGTTTTTCCCACATAAGTCCCTTTCCCACATAACTTCTAGAAGTTACCCGGACATATTTACCCGGGTAGAGGCACGACACGGACGTTTCCCACATGAGCTTTATGTCCGAGTGAGATACGGGTAATTGTGTTCACACTAGACCCGAGTAGGAGCCGTGAGGGGTGGGGCAATGTCAGCACTTGCAGGGGAAGGGAGATGACGCTAAATAAATGCGTTGTGCTGTGTTGCCTGGATGATGCGAACTTACATCAGATCCAAAACATCATGAAACAACAGAAGTAGTTAGCTCGCTAGTCAGCGGGAGCCAGAGATGGGAGTAAGTCACACATATGCAAGTCTCAAGCAAGTCTCAAGTCTTAACCTTCAAGTCTCAAGCAAGTCCCAAGTCGTTTTTGTGAGGGTCGAGTCAAGTCAAGTCAAGTCATAGCTTAGGTCGAGTCAAGTCAAGTCAAGTCATAGCTTAGGTCAAGCAAGTCACAAGTCAAGTCATATAATAAGCTGGAAGACAACCGTCTTAAAACTTGAAGAGACGGCAGTTTTATGTAGCCTTCCTTTGCACAAAAGGGCTAACACATAAGAAGGGGATATAAGGCTAAAGAATAATTAAAAATGCTCACTAGGACCAGCAGG
The DNA here is from genome assembly GCF_963854185.1 of Sardina pilchardus. Lineage (NCBI taxonomy): Eukaryota > Metazoa > Chordata > Actinopteri > Clupeiformes > Clupeidae > Sardina > Sardina pilchardus. The sequence continues at coordinate 1,139,123 of NC_085017.1, read as the reverse complement.
ATCAGAATTACTAGGAACGACTACAGGGCCTGGTGTACCAAATTACCAGACAGAGTCTGTGTATGTGTGTTTAGCTCATGTTTTCATTGCAGAATATTCCATTAATGAATACCATATGGAAATGAGATGGAGACACTTCTATGTTAGGCTACTATTTACTCTTGAAAGTGGCCCATTTCTCATTTATGTCATACATCTCTCATATACATATACAGTGCCTATAGAAAGTCATCATACCCTTTTGAAATAGTTACTTTTTTTGTCTTACAGCCTGAAATCAAAACCCATTTTTTAAAAAATCTTTTCCAGTTTTATTAACAAATTTAGCTGTACAACATCAAAATAATGAAAAAAAAGTCAACAGTTCTGAAAATTAATAAAAAATTAAAAACTAGAATAACAGGGTTGGAAAAGTCATCATACCCTGACTTAATACTTTGTAAAGCTTCCTTTTGCTTTCATTACAGCCATCAATCTGTTTGGATATGTCTCTATTATAGCTTTGCACACCTAGATAGGGGAATATTTGCCCAATTTTCCGTACAGAAATGTTAAAATTTAGTCAAATTCTGTAGGGAATGGCGATGGACTGCTCTCTTCAAGTCAATCCACATATTTTCTATAGTATTTAAGTCAGGGCTCTGACTTTGCCACTCAAGGATATTCACCATCCTATCCTTAAGCCACTGCTTTGTTCTTTTGGCAGTATGTTTAGGATTATTGTCGTGTTGGAAGGCGAATGACCTCCCCATCCTCAGCTGTTTAGGAGAGGGACGCAGGTTTTCCTCAAGAATTTTGGTGTACTTGGCAGCATCCATTTTCCCTTCTATCCTGACCAATTGCCCAGTTCCCGCTGAAAAGAAACATCCCCACAACATAATGTTGCCCCCACCATGCTTCACACTAGGTATGGTGTGTTTTGGGTGGTGTACTGTGTTGGTTTTCGCCAAACATTGCGCTTGGAGTTCAGTGCAAAAACACATCTGGAATATTCTGCTACCATGTGGAAAAAGCTTATATGATCAGATGAGACTAAGATCAAACTTTTTGGAGACTAAGATTGACGTTTTTGGACTGAGCTCCAGGCGCTAACCAAACACAGTATACACACCCAAACACACCCAAAACACACCATACCTACTTTGAAGCATGGTGGGGGCAACATTATGTTTTGGGGATGTTTCTCTTCAGCGGGGACTGGGCAATTGGTCAGGATAGAAGGGAAAATGGATGCTGCCAAGTACACCAAAATTCTTGAGGAAAACCTGCGTCCCTCTCCTAAACAGCTGAGGATGGGGAGGTCATTCGCCTTCCAACACGACAAAAATCCTAAACATACTGCCAAAAGAACAAAGCAGTGGCTTAAGGATAGGATGGTGAATATCCTTGAGTGGCAAAGTCAGAGCCCTGACTTAAATACTATAGAAAATATGTGGATTGACTTGAAGAGAGCAGTCCATCGCCATTCCCTACAGAATTTGACTAAATTGTAACATTTCTGCACGGAAAATTGGGCAAATATTCTCCTATCTAGGTGTGCAAAGCTATAATAGAGACATATCCAAACAGATTGATGGCTGTAATGAAAGCAAAAGGAAGCTTTACAAAGTATTAAGTCAGGGGTATGATGACTTTTCCAACCCTGTTATTCTAGTTTTTAATTTTTTATTAATTTTCAGAACTGTTGACTTTTTTTTCATTATTTTGATGTTGTACAGCTACATTTGTAAATTAAACTGGAAAAGATTTTTTTTTAAAATGGGTTTTGATTTCAGGCTGTAAGACAAAAAAAGTAACTATTTCAAAAGGGTATGATAACTTTCTATAGGCACTGTACATACATTTACAGTAATAGGGTTTGTGCATGTTGTTTGGCTGTTATACTTTATGATTTAACAAAAATTAAAGCAGCTAGCGCTAACAAACTAACAGCTACATTGATGTGGTAGACCAGGGATGGGCAACTTTCATGACTAAGAGGGCCACAATTTTTATCATCACCATCAGAGGGCCAAATGTGGCTGCGCACTTTTGCACATCTGACATCAGAGAAGCTACAAAATAATTCTGAATAAGAATTAAATGTAGCCTATAACATACAGTATATACATTTCATGCTCAAATGCATTTTTAATAGGCCTATACATTCCCTAACGACAAATACAAGTATTTTACAGCCACATGAGCGAAAAGTATTAATTTCAGTGCAAAGGGCTCACATAAATCACCATTCAATGATAGCACAAAACTGAAAACCAGTTAGTGCAACATAGCCTCATATTCAATGCATTTACTGTATGCTCCCACTCCATTTTTAAGAATGTATAGATAGACATTTTCTAACGCCCATGGTGAGAGTACAGATGTGATGTAACATCTATCACATAGCCTACTCTCATCCAAACGCAAAGAAGTCGCCTACTTGCAGTCATGCATGATTTGTCTCAGCTTCCCCTCGACATTATCGAGAATGTCGACAATTATGTGCGTCGGGACAAAGACCGTTTCGAAGTTTTTATCTCCACCAATGTTTTTATCGGGGTTTGTTGGGTTGTCTGTATATGTTTGTCTGTTCGCAAGATAACTCAAAAAGTTATGGATGGATGCAAGAGGAGGTGATCTGTTCGCTTGGAGGAGGTTTGCGCAGTGATTTTCAGATACCGTATTTCAGTCAAATTGTCTGTTATTTGATAGGCGGGATCAATGTGAAACTAAGTCAACATGATAAAACTTAATGTGATGCAAACAGCAAGCTCTTGTCACGTTTGACTGATGGAGATGGGATGTTAACTGCTAGCTAGCGTTAGATTAAAAAAATAATGTGAAATTAGCTAGAGCATTTCTTACTTTTCTTTGTGTAGTCGGAAATGGCGGATACAATTTGACGTGGTGCTGGATGTGTCGGATATTTTTGCGCTGCACACTTTGCGTTTCTTTTCGTTTCTTTTGTTGAGTTGAATAGTCTTTAAATCCAAATGTTATGATTTTGGAAACTGGTAACAGCTTCCATCTTCTTAACCCCGACCGCTCTACTGTAGATGGCGGGCGCGTCACCTAGCACCTAGTAGAGAGGTTGCCAGGTTCGCCCACATGCAACAGGAAATATCCAATCGAAAATAGTTATTATTATTATTATTCACCAATTAACCAAGACAGCAATGACTTGTCGAGTCATTGCATGCAAGTCTAAGTCAAGTCTCAAGTCATGAGTAGCAAGTCCAAGTCAAGTCAAGTCTTTTCTCACAGTTGATCAAGCAAGTCACAAGTCCTCAATCTGGCTTAAGTCTGACTCGAGTCAAGTCACTAGACTCGAGTCCCCCATCTCTGGCGGGAGCTAGCATAGAGGAAAAAATAGCTAACGCCAGGACCACAGTAAACAAAGCTCTACTTCAACCCTCTCTGGTATAAACATCCAACACAACAAATGAATAGAAAATAATGACACACCTGGAAAATATATAAACAGCACACAGAGGTCTGATCCTTCCCAACTCCTACAAAAAAGCAACAATGCTAAATAACAGCGACGTTAACTATTAGCTGTTGTAATAAACAGCTAGTTGCAAGCTAATCGACAACACAAGCTATTCACGTTTGCAAGGATAATCCTGCCTGTCCCGCAACAAACACAACAACGTGATTGCAGTTTAAATTTTTATTGTACGTACACAACAAAATGTCACTGTTTTCTGTACTCCGGTGTTCTCGTGTTCATACTCGTAGGGCAATGTTTATCGTTACCATGGCAATGTGTACTTTCTGCCTCGTGCTGCAAGCAGGCTGCAAGGGCGCATTTCTATACGTCATCGGTACGCCCCACATCTCTACCCAGAACTGTGCCGGCTGCGTTCCCACCTAAGCGCACCCGGGTAACATCTAGAAGTAGTACTAGGGGGCTAGTAGGGTGAGTTCCGGGTAAGAAAATACCCGAATTTTGCGTTCCCACATACAGCCACCCGTTTGATATCCGTTTGACATCCGGATGTCTCGCTCATGTGGGAAAGGGACTATAGAAGCAACAAATCCGGAACACAGTTGTCAAAATACATGGCACATGGTAAAGAATTTGCACAGACATTTCTCATTAACAGGGAAGCTACACCAGGCGTTCCATTCACATTTTGTCAGCTACAACAATTACCTTCCACTATAATAAATGCAAGTAGCAACACCAGACATGACAGCATGCCGGCGTACATTCTAAAAAAATAGATCGGTCTTCAAGAATGGTTTTTATGCTCCGCGAACGGAACACTTCAGTTACGTGCCCGATAGCTTCCCTGTAAAATAACATGACTATGCATGCAAGGTAGATTCTATGAAAAACATTGTTCTTTCCTGTTATTGTATATGATCATATTTAAGTTTACTTTTATCATATATAAATAATTAAAACTGAATGCACGTGCATTTTACACTGTACGAATTCAGTGGTTTAGCCATTTTTCTAATCACAGGCCTTCTCACTGTCACTGGCCACTGCACACCTTCACAGGAGGGGAATAAAATCCCTCACGTCACCACACTTCCCACTGACAGCTTTATGGCAAAATGCTAAGTGGCAATTAAACCCTCTCTCATAGACACAGTGGGAGTTCAACGCTCTATATCTGTGGAGGTAATGGCCCCCTCACACACTCACACACACTCACACACATACTCACACCAAAGGTGAAAGCAGGCATGGATACTGAGTCTCACAACCGGTTGGCAAAATGTTAGGCAAAACTAACAGGACATATTCGGGTTGTGTGGGAGCAAGCGACCCGCTTTAGTCTTGCGGTTTTAGCTCCGGGTCATTTTTTCCCCTGGCATTATTGAAAATCCACTGATTTATGAGAGTCACGGGGGACACACAATATTCAAACACTTTCTAGTCAGAGTAAAGGGAGATGAAGCTTGTGAGCCACAGAGAGAGAGAGAGAGAAAGAGGAGAGAAGAGGGCATGAAGGAGAGAGAGAAAAGGCGGTATGACAGAAATATAAGAGAGAGAAAGAAAGAAGGAAAGAAAGAAAGACTGTGTGTGTGTTTGTATGTATGTGTCTGAGAGAAAAAGGGAGAGAGAGAGACTAAAAGACCCTCCGGCCTCTAACAAAGCGCAGCGAGGTTAAAAGTGCTCAGAAAAAGAACAGTTGTAGTGCGGCCTCTTTTTCCTCCCCTGAAGCCACGGGGATGTGTGTGGCTCCCCCTGACCGAAGATAAAAGACTTTGGAGAGGATTTGTCCCCCTGGTCATGGAGCTTATTGCCCCCCACCACCACCACCACCCTCACTCCCCCCAATTGAGATCAGTTCCTTAACATCACACATACTGTATGGCATGGGTATATCCACATGGCGGAAATAGGGGATCAGCTTTTTTCATCATAGAAAAGCAATTGTGTTAAATAAGAGATCTCCCATGATAGCAAGGAAGGGACATGTAGAGGGACCAGAGCACGTAGCATAGCAAGCTACACCACCTGGGGAACCACAGCTTGTGTAAACATCTATGGATGTAGAGGGACCAAATAGCACAGGGCAGAGCAAGCTCCACCACAACCTGAGACTTGTAAGAGGAACCAGCTTGTGTAAACATCTATGGATGTGCAGCCAACAGCACTCGCTCACTTTATACAGTGTGTGGAGTAATAGACGTGCCCTTGGAGTCTGCACGGTCGTTGCATTGACGTGTTTCCGCTTGTCTGAAGTGAATGGCGTCACTATTAAAATAGGAGTAGGGGAAAAAAGAAGTCCGCCATTTGATTTGTTTGAGACACCTATGTCAAGCACTTTATGGGTAGAGGGAGATAAAGTACTGTAGGAATACTGATAAGATAAAAGACAATAAAAGAGACAGACATAAAAAGTTAGAATTAAAAACATCTATCAAGTGAAACAGAGAAGAATTGATTTGAATGAATTATTTGAATATTATATTGTTATCTCCTATCCTCTGCGCCAATAATTTTTGCCTTACTTCTGGAAACAGTACAATGACTGAATTAGACTAGTACACAACAAATACACAGACACACACACACACACACACATATACACAGAACTCTGAAGCTTTCTTCTGTACTAAATAAAACTAACTGAAAAAATGGTACAGAATCTCTGCTCTTTCACATGCGGCTTACCAATTTATTAAAAATTGTTTTTCATCTTATAGCAGCACATTTGAACAGCCACATGAAAGCAATAACTAAATCAGCGTTTTACCACCTCAAACACATTGCCAAACTTAGAGGGCTGAAGTCAAAACATGATTTAGAAAAAATCATTCATGTCTTTATCTCCTTACTGTACTGGTCTTTTCACAAGTCTTCCTAAAAAGACTATCAAACAGCTTCAGGTGATACAAAACGCAGCAGCTAGGGTCCCCACGAACACTAAAACAACTGTCAACATCAGTCCAATTCTTAGGTCACAGAATTGACTTTAAAGCACTCCCGTTTGTTTATAAATCAGTAATAGAGCAGGACCAAATACTTGTCAGACACATTCAACACACACCTTTTTGACTTCTCAGGTCTCAGGAGAAAAACATGGTGAAGCAACTTTTAGCTGCTATGCTGTTCAGCTCTGGAACCAACTTCCAAATGTCATAAAAAAAGGCAAACAAAGGAAGGTTCTCCGCGCTTCTGCAGTAGTGCGACAATCTGGTGCAACCAGGCCAGGACAGAGGCGCATGAAAGAAGAGGAATGCCGGTGCAACACAGATGTCTTCTTTAGGATTTATTTAAAAGGTGCAAAACATGACTAACGTTTCGACGTTTGTAACGTTGAAACGTTAGTCATGTTTTGCACCTTTTGCACCTTAGTCATGTTTTGCACCTTTTAAAACACCAAACCATTCAACTCAGATGAAGTCAGTGTGGGATTATGAGTGCAATTTTTGAATAGTGGGAAGGGGTGGGTACAGGCCCTTTTTTTCTACAACCCTGTCCAGGCACACATGCCCAGTGTCTACCTCCTCCAGTCTGCTGTGGGAGAGAGGCAGCTGTGGCCGGCGGTTGGCCCCCACCAGGACGGCACACTTCAGGGGTAACTTCCCACACCCATGCTGGGGCGGCGGCGCACCCCCACGTTACACCGCCCACCAGTGCTGGGAGATAACAGGAGTTCAGGATCTCGGGCCTTTGTGGAGGCACGGCGGGAAGGCCAAAAGGCTCACGGCCACGGGTGATTGAGGGAGGGGCAGGGTCATTGTTTGTGTGTGTGTGTATGGGGGGGGGGGGGGGTCTCTGTTTGCCTCAAGGTGAGAAGTTGTGCAGCGGAGCGGAATCTGAGGGCTGAGATGCTAAAGACCACTAAAGGCTTTCCGATGCTGATGTATCAGCCACACAATTTGAGTATTTAATGCTTCTCAGTGGACTTGTCCATTGGCCATAAACACTGTATAACCAACCACCAGGGCGAATGCCAGTTTGGATGATATCATAGCCCTCCTTGGCGTTCTGTGTTCAGGACAAACCCCAAATTTGGTGAACATGAAGGCATCCCCCCATCTCTAGAGCTTTACAGGGATTTTCGCATAACGTGCATTGTGTCCAAATAAACAAACACTTGACAGGCTTGTTGGAACAAGGACCTTGGACGGCTTTGTTGGATACAGCATATGGTAATTGGGCATGAAACAAAATGTTGGCACCCTGGACTGTACACCACAAGGCTGGCAAAGGGGGCATGGTGCCCACGATGATGAGGTGCCAGAGAAGAGGTCACTTGGCAGGTGCCAGGGCAGAATGACATTCCTCTCATTTCGCTAAGGGAGAGAAATGAGGCGCTGGACAACGATGGGCCACTGAGCATGCTCCATTGGAGGGGCTGAAGCCCCCTCAGTACAGAAAACAACAATCTAAACAAAGGAGAAAAGGAGATAAAAAAAAACAATTACAAAATGTACAGTATCTAAATGGAGCTGAAAGCGCTTCAGATGTTAATAGACTAGAGAGCAGTAGACTAGCTGGATATCCGAAAACTCCACTCTCCTACAATAACTGATCCTGAGATTTGAGAAATGGTGGGGGGAGGGGCACTGCTACTTTCCTTTCTGAACTCACAATAAAAAATCATACACTACTGTTGTAATAAGTAAACAGCATCTGCATAGAGTGTACTATTAGCCTAGCACACAGAAATCAGGTCAGGAGGAGACACACCGGTCAGAGAAAGGAGTGTGTGTTTGTGAATCACACACAGACGCACATCTCTCTCCTCCTCTGCCTTGGGGTAGCAGAGCCGCTGGCACCAGCGTGAGATACAGTATAATTACCGTCAGTCTGCTCCACTAGCCTCTCTCTCTCTCTCTCTCTCTCTACCACTCTCCCTCTCACTCCGCATCACTCTCTCTACCACTCTCTTCCTCCCTCCATCCCTCTCTCTCTCCCTCTCTCACTCTCTTTCAGACCAAAGTCATTCTCAATATGAATGAATATGAATGGGGAGGGAGGAGGCGATGGTGAGTGCAGGGTTAGGTACTGAAGTGCAGACCACATCATAACAGAGTGGCTCACTGATCAAACATGGGAAACAATGTTTGAGAGAAGAAAATACCCGCTTCTCTTATCAATCTGTCTATTATGTAGGTTGGTGTGTATGCATGTCTCTCTCTCTCTCTCTCTCTCTCTCTCTCTCTCTCTCTCTCTCCATGTGTGTGTGTGGTGTGTGTCTGTCTGTGTGTGGTATATGTTGGTGTTGCTTTTTAGGCCGTTTTAAAAAGCATGGTTAGAAAGAAAAAGAAGGAGAGCGGGAAAGAGAGAGAGAAAAAGAGAGACGAAAGGAGGCTCAATTTGCCCGTGTGAGACGCTTGCACAGCTAGTGCAAGAGCGAGCGAGCAAGAGAGAGAGAGGCCCGGCTGCCTAGAAAAAACACTGGAGGCTGCTAGCGCTGAAACACAGAGTTAATGTAAGGCTTGGCTCTCCTGCCATGTCCCAGGGCTGACGGAAAAAGCTGGGCTGGAGTAGGAGGAGGAGGCGGAGGAGGACGAGGAGGAGGAGGATGGCAGAGAGTCCAGGATAGGGGGAAACAGTGAGAACAGCCATCCACCTTCTCAGAGGCAACAAAATACACCAATACAAACGCACGCACACATACGAACACACACACACACACACACACACACACACACACACACACACACACACACACTCACACATAACCTGCACAGGCATATCCACATATCCACCCGCACACATTCACATATCCACAGAGATAAGGTATATACCATATAGATATATAACACGGTATTGACTACAATCACAGACAGACAGACACACACACATACAGACACACACACTTAAATATGTATTGATTGACTAATAACAGAAGTTTCTGCAGAAAAAACAGGGCTTATGAGTGTTTTGTTTGAGCGAGTGAAAGAGATTTGTCTTGTGTTTTTGGAGGCCATTACTCCTCCAGACAAGCGGCGGTGTTTGTCTGGCGGCACCGCCGCTACGTGGACAGACAATGCCACGACGCAACGCAACTAAATTACCAGTGCACACCCCGGGGAAATCAAAGCCAGCCCATGCGCCATCAACTGACAGCAGGCTACGCACACCCACCCCTCTCTCACTCTCCGGCCCCCCCTAAGCACACACACACAGTCCCAAAGACCCATACACACGCGCCCGCACACACTCTCTCACAAAACACACACACAGTCCCAAAGACCTATATCTACCCATCACACATGTACAAAGACACGCACAGTCTCTCAAAAACACAACACACACACACACACACACACACAGTTTTTATAGCTTTAAGCTCAAGAGTACTGTTACAGTTATATGTCACATTTATAACAGCCCTGAGACTGTCACTGCAAAGAAACAGGTAGCCATCTTCTCTAAACACATGTTTCCTGCCAAGGATCTGATTATGAAAAGAAGTAGAAGATGATGAAGTGATAGCTACAGCGACTCAGTGGTATAAAAACACATCATCCTCTTTCACAATATATTGTACCTCTTTCATTTTTTATTTTAATGCTAACACTAGAATAGTCAGTAATAATCCTGGTTGCAAACATCGCTAAACATTGAAGTCCTTATGGTCACCCTTTTGAGACACAGTCTTGATCCAGAGGACAAAATGCCTTGGCAAATATATTCACCTCAAAATGTGCGTGTTAAAATGAAGCCAAAGTCAGGGCACGGCTGACAGTTCAATGCTACAATCAAAGTAACTGTTAACAAAACAATAAGGCCTGATCATGTTATTACCTTACATCAGTGTTTTGCAGGGTCTATTTAATATGCATTCCACATAGAATACAGTCTGCGTTGAGGCTATAGCTAGCCTTTCCATCTGCCCTAGTATAATGCCCTGGTGCCAGGGATGCCACTGAGTCTAACAGGGAGGCTACACCAAAGCACTCCGTTCGTGTAGCGTAAAAATAGTTTTAGAAAACTAAGCAATTTATCTTTTTTTTTTTCAAACATAAGCTCTGGTGTCATGATTGGTGTAGCCAGTTCCATGGATTACAGAGGAGGCTAATTGTTGCAGCAGATGCAATATAGAATGGAGAGCTTCAGTTTACCGCCTAGCCTCCCTGTAAGACAACCACAAATCCCCCCAGAAGTGGGCATCATAGTGTCATATGCACCAACAAAGGAAGTGGGTAGGATTTCATCTACCACAATAAGAAAAGTCGGTATGGCCAAAATAAGTAGACAGTCAAAATTGGGTGCGTTAATTCACTCACTCCTTGCTTGAGATGGAAAGGTGGGTTTTCTCTGTGTTCAGGTAGGACACTCTTCAGCTGTGGCACTTACTTACACACACACACACACACACACACACACTGCTTAATCTGGTCCCACAATCACACTCAGTGACAGGAGCACAAAGCCGCCGGTCGGAGCCCAACAAGGCCCTGCTATTATGTAACCACCGACAGCTGGGTGAACAGGGGAGGGGGGTAACCCAGTCACCGTGGCTGCACTTTGTGTCGACAATCAGAAAGGGGTGTGTGTGTGTGAGTGTGTGTGTGTGTGTGTGTGTGTGTGTGTCGGGGGGTGGTGAGGGAGTAAATGCTCTGAACGAAGTGGTGGTGGTGGAGAGGGGAACTGCTGGGGAAGAGAAGATAGCGCAAGGAGAGATGATATTAAGACTCTCAGAATGAATTCAGTGAGTGTTTCACTGTGTGTGTGTGTGTGTGTGTGTGTGTGTGGCTCTAGGCCTTTTCTACATCAGTGTGGCATGTGCCTGAGAGCTCCTTGATTTACTCTTGCACAGCCAACACATATTGAAAAAGGTACACATGTGTTATGTGATATGGAGAAGATGTTATTACATGTTTGTCTTTATCTGTCACATACTGTGCACTTGGCACAGTCTCTTTATCTATTTGTCTATCTATCATCCCTTAAACACACACACACACACACACACACACACACACACACACACACAAACAAACAAACAAACAAACACACAAACACACCAACGAACACTTCCAATACACAGGGCAAAACATGGCATATAAAACTCAAAACAAGCTATATCCCCAATGCGCACGTAATAATGTTGTCAATATTTGGCAGTCGACGCTTGTTAGCCTGGCTAACTAGATGAAAGGGCCAACAAGAGCCCATGGCAGGCCTACACGTCTTTTTTTTCATCTCCCGTTTCTAAAGCTCTCCTTCAGTCCTCCGTGGATCCATGTTGTCAAATATCCTTCCCCGCTGGGATTCCCTTTCAGACTGTGAGAATAGGCATGTGCACTTGTTTAGCCTCTCCCAGCAGTCAGAGGCAGCGAGCCCCCCCCCCACCATCACCACCCATTCCTTGTCCTTGATCGCGTCATATGTCATCTCTTTCAAAGGGTGGCACATAGAGGAGGGTCATCCTTGTCGTCGCCGTGGTGGTGGCACCCTAACGTTTGATTAACTTTGCCTCACATTCCTCCTGGGTATCCTTTCTCAGGAGCCACTCCAAACGGGCCCTTGCTGCTGCCAAGTCGAGGTCACTTGGAGGAACGACTGGAGCCGAACTAGCGGGGGCTAAGCTGCAGGGGACTTGTATATAATTTCGCTCGAGCCAAGTATCTGACTGGGGAAGGTGATAACATCCCTCATTCAGAGTTCCATGCTGAGAAGGCAGGGTGGTTGTGTGAATAAGGAAACCCATTGCCTTAGATCAGCTATAGACAGGGGCTTCAAAAATGAAGTATTTTTTTTGGTAAATTAATGCCTGTGTTCTTAATTGATGTTCAAGTTACAAGGCCAAATAGCAATAGTTTAGACCTATCAGGTGCAAGCTAGGCCTACACTGATGCAATCTGAAATGTTAGGTAGGCTATCATGCTCAGTTGCCTTAATAACTAACAGCTGAATAATAGTGTAGGCTAATGTCATACAATTTCATATGATATGTTATTTTGTGTCTATTTTTCAACTGCATAGCTGAACAACCATATAACCTAGACGGAGCTAGCCTAGGCTACATCAAGCCTGCACAGACTTCTCCACAAATGTATACTTGTCCATTGTGGTGCGGTTCCTCCATTGTGAGACTCGTTCATTTCCATGCAAGCTGCCTGCCTCAGGTCTTCCATGAGCTATCTGCGTCTAGAGGTCAGAGTACAGCGCTCCGACTCCCAATACACAGCAAGCAGTTTTCACAGAACACAGCAAAAACACGGAAAATGTGGATAGCTTTGCAAGCATATCAAGCGACACTGTTTGTACTCTCTTCATTACCGCATTTTCTACAACAATTACGCGTGAAGAAGTGCATGGTACGCATATATTTTGTATTTGAATACACATTTTACCTTTAAATGAAGTTGTAATCCGTTCCGTGTTTTAGATGTAACCCGTGCTTCAATTTACTGTGTGTGCTTTCAGCGACGACGCACAGACCGACAACCTTACAGATTGTTCCGCGGCTCACTTGTGTGTATGTATGACTGTGTCTTTTACCGCAAAACAACACGATTTTCAGGCATAATCGTGAATTCTATGCTGCACTAAAATTAGCACGCGTATATTATTTATGTCTTCATTATATACATCGCAATTTTCCGATGAATGATTTGTTTTACTGAACTTAGGCACTATTTTGCCTGCCTGCACTGTCTCTCTAACACATACAATACATTCCTGTGTTGCTCCGCGTGTGATGTGGCCTGCCTGCCTGCTGTTCCCGTAAACTCCCGCCTTAAATTCAAGAGGGTAAAGACAGAGAGAAACAGAGGGAGAGAGAGAAGTCTGCAGGCCGGAATTGAGTGAATTAATTGAAACCGTGGGAAATGCCACTTAGTGCCCCCAAATAATAAGGTACAATTAATCATTGGTAATTAATGGCTTCTATATTTAAAAAAAAAAAAAAAAAAGATCTCTACAACACAAATAATCTCCATCAGCCTATCCTATCACAGAGACAGGCTGGGACTACAGCCTTCAGCACATTGAAAAAAGCCTTTTTATACTAGATAGGCCTACAAAAAAACCCTCTATTCTCTAACTGAATGGATAGATTCTACACAAATGTATCTCCACTTTCCTTTAGTTTGCCAAATTGTATGAACATTTTCATTGCAAAAACCTAATTTCACAGGTTAGTCTGTTTACAAAAGATAGGCCTACACTGAAATGAGGCTGCAGTCTGTATGCTTGGTTGGTCAGTTCGGCCCTAATGAGCTTTTTTCCCAGTCTCCAATTTCCTTGTTAAGGTAATACTGTTTCATCCTCATGAATTTTTCCGGCACCTTTTCTGACCTGCATAAGAGGGGGATTTCCTCGAAAATAACACAGTAAGCCGTGAATTTAAAGGCTGTCCCTCGTTTGCATGGGGGAGCGTTGCTGAGAGCTTGGTCTCAATTTGTGGGGGGATGACTGACGTTTTCACGGTCGGAAAACCAGATTCCGCTGCCCCTAAGTGACAGTTTATGGTCTCTGATTTGGTTTGGAGAGCGATTGCCAGGCAACAAAACCACCCCGAGTCCTGAATGAAATAGCCATCTGTTCCATGGCCTGGTAAAACTGAATTAATTTCACATAATCCTGGAATTCACCGCTAGATTGATGTCTCAGGGTACAAAAAAAAAAACCTCCCTGAAGACTCCTGATCCTATGTTTTTTAAAAAAACATGTGAGCTGTTGAGAACTGTTGAACTGTCAAATGGCAATGCTTAACAATACTTAATGTGCTAGCCACCTATACACATATACTTCTTGAGTATGTTAAATAATGGATGAAAATGATCAACAATTAATGTGAAGTCTTTATTTTCAGGATCATTTAGATGTTTTTTTAAGAATGAGAGTAGAAGCAATATAGCACACACACACACACACACACACACACACCAGTCTACAGCCACTGGAGGAGGGGCTGTGTTTGGGACCAGAGTAAATCAGGTCATAGCATACTAATCCTTTTGTCTATACGTCACGTCAGAGAATCATCTTTAGAATAGGGAGAAAAGGGACACATGAAAGCCTAGTACTGGAAGTGCCTCCTATTATTTTTAGCTGTAACTATCTTATGCATTTTTATTTAGGCTACTGTAGTAGGTCCAAAATAACTTGACTAGTGGGCAACAATGCATTGATTGAAAAGAAAGAAAAAGGATGAAAGTAATACAACCCAATGAAATACAATGGAATTCAACAATGTATACATTTTCCTCTTGTGAGAGTGAAATATTCCTACGGTGCAGGATGCACTCTTCACTGTTTACAGTGTCCTGATAAGGGTCACCTGTTATCAGTGGTCTAGCAGTCTAGGTGTACAGACTGACATGCTTTCTGCGTCCTTGTGACCTCTTCACCTGCTTAAGCGTTTTCTCTTCCTCGTCCTCCTTCCTTGCCTTGACCTCTTGCATGCCTCGCTGACTGGGGTCTTGTGATCTAACTCTTGCTGTCAAAAGTTTAGAGCGTCATGCCTGTTAGACACGGACCAGCCCCAGGGTTGTCCTTGCTAAAGGGCTTCAGGGTGGCAGGTTGGGGGGACACAATGGCCATTGAAGGAAGGGGTCAGCAGCTTACAGGAGACACCCACGTTAGAGCTATTATGCGTAGTAGGGGGGAGCCTGAGTCACAGGGGCCTCTGTGTAAAGCTCCAGGATCTGAGTTTGGTGGGTCACCTCTGGAGATCAATGTGGATCTGTACAAATCAATCAATTGAATTATAATAATTGTGGTTATAGTTGTAGCTGTACACTTAGAAAAAAAGGTGCTAAATAGAACCAAAAATGGTTATTTTGCATGCTTCAAATGGCCCTCAGTCCCTTTAAAGCCTGCAGGGTTCTAGCACCCCAAGAACCCTTCTTTTAAGAGTGTAGAAGTAGTGATACAATAATACATGACTAAAACTATGTTCTGTTTTTGTCATCTCATCATTAGCCCTCTTCACATTTGACTAGACAACATAAACAGACTAAGTGTGGATCAAGCATGGATCAAATGAAAGTGATATTCTTCTGCACAATGCATATTCTTTTAATCATTATATAGGCTACAATAAAGCTATCATAACACATTTAGCACAGGACATACTCTAAATATATGGGCATTATTCCCTTTTTGCATCACTGCACCATTTAAAGCATATACTGGGCAAAGGGAAATGAAAAGAAAAACCCTGAGTGTGCGTTTTCCGTAAAATTGAATGACAATCAGCGACTGTCAATGTGTTCCTGCCCAAAACCACAGAGACAAATCCTCACATGATACACAGAAAACAGACATATATGATGCATGAATCCCTCGGGGCTTCTGCAATGTCAGGTAATTAAAAACGAGTCACTTTTTGAAGCAAAGCGAGGAGACAGCAGTGTGTTATTGGAGCTTTGTTCTACTCCCTTTTCACAACTGCATTATCTTTTTGACAGAAATGAATTAGACAGGGTAGAGAAATGGCTTTGTGGGTGTGATTGTGGCACCAAGGGTGTGTGTGTGTGTGTGTGTGAGAGAGAGAGAGAGAGCGAGAGAGAGAGAGAGAGAGGGCAAGAGACAGAGAGCTTTGTGTGCAATGAAAGACGAGGAGGAGGGCAGCTATTTCTAATGTTGGTTTATTACTGGCTCGTCTTAATTAATTAACACGCCTTTTTAATTTAGAAAATGCTTTGACAGCAGAAAAGATATGCTATTTGAAGCCTCACCACCCTGACAGCCCATGAGGGTTTAGGCAAGAGGGAGCATCTTTCATGTATGAGCAATTAAAGAAAAGAGCGGGGGTAGGTGGCACACATGCCATAGAGCTGACAGCTATCTCACTGCTGCCACCTACTGACCAAGAGATAGTAGCGCAGGGAAAGTAAATTAGGCATTTCTTTTAAGTAGACATGTTTGTCCAAAGAAAAAGAAAACACAGGGGATGGTAAAACAGAAAGATATTTAGCATGTGCGCACCCACTTCAAGCACATGGCAATTGATGTCAGTTTTCATGTTTCTGTTTGGATTGTTATATGTTCTACTCTAAACTATAAATAGCCTATACTATAGGCTACTATAGCCTACTTTGCTTAGCTGTTCTAGGCCTACTGCTCTGTGCCGTTATGCATTATGCCATATGCTATTACATAGGCTACTGTCATCATAGCCATTATAACTGTAGGAAGAGTAGCTATGTAACTTTAGAGCATCCGTTCTTCACATTTTCATTGGTGGAACAGTGGACATTGCATTATTTTAAGAGGGTGCACTTTGAATTGGTACTGGTTATTTTATTTATTAGAGAGCGCCTTCAGAGAATCAGAGGTCACACCCTGACATTTTGCCACTTCCATTAACACATACAGTACTTTAATCGAAGGCCTTTTCATAGATGAAAAAAATCTTCCTCACACTTGTGAGAAAGCAAATTAGAAAGCTGAATAACCATGCTATGAGGCATGTAGTAAGGCATGTGTTTCATGTTGACTCATTTTGTGTTCCCGGTCAAAAATAACTGCTGCATTATAACTTAAATTATGAATCCATTACTAACACATACAGTATATCATCAAATGTTTTGATAGGCCTTTGCATCAACTTAAGTTCTTTTGGATTTTACCAATTTACCAGTCAAGAAAATAGTTTTATTTACGATTGCATGACATACATTTTTTGGCGGTGCTCTGTTCTGGGGGCCCCCTGAGCTTGTTCAAACATGGAAAGCCCGAGAGCAGCGAGAGCAGCTATAAACCCCCCATGGGGTACAGAACAGAACAAACATCAATGACAAGACATTGATAAGTCAGAAGTATGGGGGGGTTAAGGGGAGGAGGTGGGTGCAGGCAAAATTGCAGAAAAAGCCATTGGCAGCAGATTGGCAAAGGCAGTCTAAATTATCGCTCTGAATGATCTCCGCCAATGAAAGCAGAGCTTGGCTGGCCTGCACTCAGCTGGCAATCAGCTGAGCGGTTAGATTGACCGTCAGCTGAGCCATCCAGGGAAGCTAGCGAGACTCCGTGACCTGCCTGAACTAACGCTGTGCTCCATTTTTGAACTTTTGTTTTCTATTTATGGCCTGCAGGCCTCATTGACCTGAACTCATGCAAATCAGAAAGAGAAAGATATTGGGAGTGATGATGTGTTTGTGTTTACTTCTTTTGAAATTTGATAACAAAAAGTTTGGTACGAAGAACCGGGTCCTTTAATAATTTGTATGTTACTAGTAAAGGTCTTTGTAATATGGTCTTAATTGATCTGTAAATCAGTTTTCAATAATCATATCTCCTGATGCCAAAACTAACAATCCCCAGAGAAGTGCTTCAGGCTGGCCCAAGCAATCCCTGTGGAGCTGCCTCCAAGAGGAAGGAACCACTTACTGGATTGCTTCTCCCTTGAGTGGACGCCATAGGACATAAATATGTGCAGCCGCTAGGTGATTTAGTGACACAAGTGCACGTCACCTCTTCCCTCCTCTCTCCTCTTCTCTCCTCCTCTCCTCCACCGCTCCTCTTCGTGCTTCTTGGTCCAAAGCCAGCGCCAAATGAAAGCGTTAGCTGTGCAATGTAGGACTGCATGCTCTCGCATCGTCCTTGAGACCTGCAAGGCTTTGACTCTGAGTGTGACGTCAATGCTGTGTGGGGAAAATGGTCATCATAAGAGTTATTTGTTTACGTATGCTATTCATAACTCACCGAGACTGTTGGTCTAAAGTATACTCAACTTAAAGGTAGGGCATGGAATTAGCTTTTTTGGCCATTTCTGCAAAATCACTTGAAATCCTACTCCTTACCCACTTACAGCCACTGAGTTGGAAGCACTAAAATGGAAATTAAACACGTCAATCATCTGCGGAACGGGCAGGGCTCGACAAACTCCAGCCAATAGTATTCTTAACCCTCTACCATCATTTCACAGCTCGTTCGTCAATCTAACGGTCTTCCTCCTCCCCCTCAGCCCCCCCACCCCCCGCGCGCGCGACCCTTTCGTGCACATAGCACGAAAGCTGGTGACCGCGAGTCAGTGCTGAAACGAAACCAACTAGGCCTGCTGCCTATGCCTGTTGCTATGTTCCCCTCTTGTTATGTGTCACTTCATTTATATACAAACTAAGGCAGCGGATACATACGGAAACTCAATCACCCACACAATAAATAAGCTATATAGCAAAAATTACATTTTACCGTGACTCGAAGAGTGTTGTAAACATGAAACCGAAACTTAACCGCTTGGAGCTACAGTGGAAAATTGAGGTATATCAAATGTTATTTTGGTGTATTAAAATGCATCGTTGTTTTAGAATTTCCGAACGAAAGGGCTGGTAGCCTAATTGGTGCTTTTAATGTAGGCTATAAAATCATCTACCTTGTCTGATTTGTGGAACTATTACCTACAACCCTTTGGAGGTGAATAAAGAATATAATTGGGGAAGTTGATGTGAGCGATTGATTGTATGGAGACTAGAGCTCATAGTGCTGTGCATCTGAATTCTCGCTCGTGCATGAATGTGCGTCCAGACGGAGGGACTTGAGCTGTATAATAATCTGCCAGCCGTTTTGTGAATTCCGTACCCAACCTTTAAGTGCTCTTCAGCAGGGCCGGTTCTCCCTATACGCACACTAGGCTACGCAAGTTGCGTAGGGCCCCGCAAGTTAATGAAGGCCCCCTACCCCGTCTCCCCTTGAGTCAAGCGACAGGTAGCCTACTGTACAGTTTTTATAGCGACAATAATCATGAAACCGAATTACAAACAGAGGAAGAAACGTCACGAGAATGAACAGCGGGAACAGCAGTCGGGTAAACTTGTGTTCGTTAACCTGCAAAATGGAAAGTAGCCTAATGGATTAACTTTGATTTTCTGTTCTGCAAACTGGACAATATGCACATAGTGAATTAGGCCTAGGGCCTATATGAAGTATTAACATGATTGTTTAAATAGTCTACGTTTGATATTGAAGGGAATCAGGGGAAGCCAGTCCAGACAGACACAGGTCAGCCTCATTGAGTAGGCTACTAGCACAATCAAGCAGCCCAGACCCTAAAACTGCTTTTATAGCTGTGAAGGTGATTCAATCACATACAATTATTTTTCTTTCAATTATGTGTACAATTATTTTCTTTCTCCTAGTTCTTTATGGGGAAAACACTATATTTGGTAACTATTGTAGACAAAATGGGGTGGGATGATTGAATTGGGAAAACTGAGGTATCAGGTGCGACTTAAAAAAAATGGTTACCTTTTGGCCCAGTACAGGTAGGAGGGCCCCTTAGCAGGATTTTGCTTAGGGCCCCATGGAGGGCTGAACCAGCACTGCTCTTCAGTTCATACTTTTGTGCTCAGTCGTAGTTAGCACCTGTTATTCTATAAGATTGTCCTTGTAGGTTCATGTCTGGCAAAGCACTTCAAATTGAGACATATTCTTGCTTCAGACTGCTAAGTTAAGTGAGAGGACTGAAAAAAATGGAATCCTATAATGGAATGTAGCAACTGATATGAATATCTTTGGCTGACACATCTGTCATTGTTGTTGAAAAAATTGAAGATCTGAAGCAAATTAGTTCGTTGGCTTATGGGAACTGATTCCTGATGATCCGTGAGGAAAAAAAGAGACAAAACCTTGAGAATGTTTGTTTGAGATCGCTTTGTTCAATAAAAACATATGCAATTCCAAGGAATTACCAGTGCATGAAAATGCAAAAATAGATAGATAATGTAGATATGGTTACTAAGGTGTAGCTAGGGTAAACATGGTGGTTGCATAGTTTACAGAGAGTTGATAGTGTGAAGGTAGACAGTTTAAAGATGAAACATTCCAGCTCTAACTTAACTAATGATTTCTATTCATGTTAAAATGTTGATTAGCTAACTTAGGTAATGATTTCTAGCAGTTACGCTAAAAATGCTAATTATGCTAGCAATGCTAACTTTATTAACAATGCTAACCAGGTTGATTAGCTAACTTAACCGATGATTTCTAGCAGTAATGTTAAAAATGCTAACTATGCTAACAATGCTAAATTTGCTAATAATGCTAACCAGGTTGATTAGCTAACTTAGTTGATGATTTTTTGCAGTTATGCTAAAAATGCTACCTATGCTAACAATGCTAACTATGCTTACCATGCTAACTAGCTAACTTGCTAGTGAGGACTTATTTTGAAACATTTGTTGCTAGGGTATCCATGGTGGCCACTATCAAGAAACAAGAAGATACTGCAGTATAATCATGTTGGTTGCTATGGAAACAGTCATAAACACTTAATTTTAATGGTTGCTATGTTGGTTGCTAGGTACATGGAGGTTTCATGTAGTTGACTGGAGGCATAGTGGATGATAACTGACAGTTGGAATGGTTGAACAGTTCAATAGTTGAGTAGTTTCAATGGTTAAATGATTTAATAGTGTATTATTGCATTGAGGACTTTTATTTTGAAACAGTTGTGGAACAGAGGAAACAGTTTAACAGGATATGTGTAGCAGAGACGGTTTATAAAGCGAGACGATTCATATGAGAGTAAATTCTGGTTTCATTGTGACACAACTGCCACTCCCATTTAGGAGGCAAACGGAGGTATTTATATGTGAGAAATAATTCTACACCTTTCTAAACCGATTATTTCGTCACTGAACACGCCCCTTTAGGAGGCAGGAAGTGCTGCTATTTTGTTCCATTGAAAAACCCCTTTATGATTCATCTTAGTAACTATACGATCTTTGTGTGTAGTCTTCTGAGAGACTGTATGCTTAAAGCCAGAGAAACTGACAGTTGGTGCCCAGGTGGCCGGCCACCTTGCGTAAGATTCTAATTGCTGCCGTGATGTCATAATGAGCAATGTTAAGTCTATGGGGGAAATTGTAATAGTTTTTAACTAATAGTTTAAAAAGTATAAAAGTTACAAAGTTGAAAAATACAAAGCACCCATGTCCTAAGTAAGACAAGTAACAAAGTTTGAATGAAGTTTCTACGTTAAACGGTTGAGACTGCATTAAAGGCGTTAGAAGAAGAAGTTTAATAATAAGAAGTTTTGGAATAACAGTACAGTGCATTTTCATGCACTGTAATTACAGTGACTGACCAACATATACATATATAAAACAAATTGTGTGCTATGTTTATCTTGAGAGGCATATGGATTTTAAACAAAAAGATGTGAAAACTGTGCATATTAGGCCTACACATCAGGAGCCACAGTGAAAAGAGATCCAGAACCACCTCTAAAAATGTCTCCAAAAGCCACATGCAGTGTATGATGTATATGTTATTCCGATTACAATGACGTCCTGGTCATCGTTATGAATGGTGGGGCTCTGTAAATAATGAAGGCCTAAAACTAGTGCTGCCTGCTGATCTGTCATGATTTAATAAGCCAGGGGAGGTATTAATAATGACTTCACTAGAAAGAGGCAGCATAACTCATTTCAAATGAAAATGTCATGGTTACCATAGATGATCATAATACATGATTGATAACACAGCAGTGTTGAGTCTTTTATATCTGGACAAGTTTCTACATCTTTATTAGTAGCCTTTACTATTTTTTATTCATTTATTTGAAAAAAAACAGGAAATGTATTTTTGTGTGGCTTTGATGGACAGAAATTTGATCATTTGGAAAGTCATTTTCCAACATTCTCCGATATTAAGGAAAAATCATAAAAGAGTTTGCATATAGTAAAATAGACGTATACTGAATATTTCCAAACAGATATGCCTTTGATTGAACAGTGTTTGAGGTTATTATATCTCATAATTATTGGATAATAATAATATATGTATAGGCCGTATAATAATTGTTCTTAGTTTTTGTATACCTTCTTTTTGCATCATTTCTACTCTTCCCCTTTCATCGCTCTCTCTCTTTCTTCCTCTCTAAGTGTCTTGACATGTCCTGCCTCATGGTGTTGTTCATCCCAGGTCAGTGGTGGTGACAAGCCAGAATTTATTCACACTGACAATGTGCTACTTGCACTGATTTACTCATTTAAATGAATATGATTGACATTTCCATTTCATCACATCCTCGTCCGGGTCAACCCCCCCCTCCCCCCAGCATGCTGGGTTTCCATCAATGGAAATGGGCTCATAATAACTAATGGGGACATATTAAATGAGGCCCCATGCAATTATCTTGCTAATTCAGGAGGCTCTTTTTAATTTGGCAGCATAAAATTGTCAATCTTCAAAGAGCAATTGCCTTCTATGGCATTTCAGAGACATTGTGAGATTCACACACAAAAACACACACACACACACACACAAACAGGGAGAGAAAGAATTTGAGAGAGAAAGAGACTGTTCGTGATGGCCTGTAAAGGACTTATGCACACTTTTGCCACAAGAAACTTTTGCAACAAAACATTTTAAAATCATGTCAGAATAAACAATTGCGACAAACCTTTGTAAACAAGCTTATGGCTATGAAAAATATTTGTGACAGTGTTGTGACAAACATTTGCAACAAAATTATGGAGTATTGTAACACCTCAAACCAAAATTGAATATGTTGTATTTGCATTGAATTGACAAATTTTGGCAATTGTATTGAGAAACTGATATTGAAATTCCACTTGGACATTTCCTTAAGACACTTATATAAGATCATGCACCTATTTTCAATAACTCTCTCCCCCTTTTTTTTTTTTTTTGTATTTGTCTATTGTTACATTTTTTTGTTATATATCCTGTTGTGCCTGGAGCTGCATTATTGAATTGTGTTGTCCTGTCTTGTCATATCTGTGTCTTTCTGTTGTTGTTGGCCGAGAAGGGCCAAAGGCGCTTAGTTAGAGAAAGCAGTTTCAAATACAAAACAATGCAAATTAACAAAAGCACAAACAGAGAAACGTGGTACAAATGGAAAAAAAACGCACTGCAAGAAACAAAGGCAAATGCATCTTCATGAAATGTGCTGCAGATAGAGAAACGATGCAAAACACCAAATGCTGCATCTTCATGAAATGCGCTACAGATAGAGAAACGCTAGCCTGACTCTCGCCAGACCCTTGTAGTTCCGTTATGCTCCAACAGAGGCGTTTCGCTGAGCTCCACACAAGGGTCTGGGCTCGAGGGTAATCCAAACTCCTTCCAGGGAGCAAAAAATGATGAACCAATCCGGAGCGCCGAAGCGAGTGTTTGATTTAAACAACAATGGCGGCATGCAGAGAGGAGTTTTGTGCTGACATTGATTCTGCTATTTGAACCGTTTAGTCAAATCTATCGAGTATTCATTCTTTAAAAAATGAACAGAGAATGGGTTTGAAGACATTTATTGGTGGAAAGGATGTTTTCACTCTTCTTCCGACCGGGTTTGGCAAGAGCTTGAAGTAGCTTCATTCAAGATAACGGACAAGTGGTTTATCAAATCACATGCAAGGATGTTTTACAAGGCCCCGCCTTCAGAAATACATCTGCTATCGAGAAGTCCCAGATCCTTGTGTGAAGCTCAGCGAACTACAAGGATCTGGCGAGAGTCAGGTTAGGGAAACGCTGCAGAACACTAATTGCTGCTGAAGCCAGCTACTACACCGGA
The DNA here is from genome assembly GCF_963854185.1 of Sardina pilchardus. Taxonomy (NCBI): domain Eukaryota; kingdom Metazoa; phylum Chordata; class Actinopteri; order Clupeiformes; family Clupeidae; genus Sardina; species Sardina pilchardus. Next base: position 1,115,223 of record NC_085017.1, on the reverse strand, counting down.
AGTGCTCCAAACCTCCAGAGGGCGCTCTCACCGTGACAGAGCCATGGAGAGGCAGGCACACAGGAGGTTGATGAGAGAGATCTCAAAAACTGTTAAGATAAGGTAATGGTGACTTCTTTGTTTAAATTCATTTTTGAGACGTTCTTCTATCTCTCTCGTCATTCTCCTGTCATGCATCATCCGTTTTGAGCTTTGCATCGTTTCTTTATCTGCAGCACATTTCATGAAGATGCATTTACCTTTGTTTCTTGAGGTGGGTTTTTTCATTTGTAGCACGTTTCTCTGTTTGTACTTTTGTTAATTTGCATCGTTTTGTATTTGAAACTGCTTTCTCTAACTGAGCGCGTTTGACCCTTCTCAGCCACCGTATCTTCCCTGCAAAGCCAGGGCTCCCTTGAAAAAGAGATGTAAGATCTGGGCCTCACCTAGTTCAACAAAACCCCAATAGTAAACAATAAACATAGTAAATAATGGTATCTTCAGCTTCATAGGCATAGGTCTTTGTGTATGTTTTGTGTGTATGCATTATGTGAGTGCAGGTGCCCATGCAGTTACAGTATATAACTGGCAACAGGACAATATTCAGTAATTGGCCTGTGAAGTGTAGGCCTACATAAAAAATACAACATAGAGAAGTTAGACATGATGCAAAATTATCAAAACAATTTCCTTGCATTTAATTCTATGTTAATGATAGAATCTAGCCCATGTCAGTTACGATATTCTGGATCTGCCTTTCATCTCTCGGGACCAGATGCTGTGGTATCAGTGACAAGTTGGCTGTCAGCAACAGTACAATTGGAGTGAGCAGTTCAATACACTTCACTTCACTTCACTTCACTTCACAAGTCTCCCTCTGCAAAAGTACAGCTTTCCATATCAATTCAAAGAACTTTATTTTTCTGTTAAGAACTTCACATGTGAAAGTCATCAGTATCCAATTCACCTATGTACTGTGCACACACACATGTAACATCATACACAACGCTTATTCAGCATGCACACACAATATACCACACCCATATCAAATAGCATGCACACTCTCTCCACCAGATCAAGCCCAAACCTGGGCCAAACCCAGGCCAGGTCCCACCTTCTGATGCTGCTTTCTGGGTTTGGATCAACCCCCAAACTCCTTGGGCAGTGGACCCAGACCAGAGGTTTAGGACTGGGGGGAAACCAGCGGCAGCACAGCAGACACAGAGTGTTCAGTTCAGCATGCACAACTGGATGGCTCTCTATCTTTTGTAGGGGTTATGTGCGATGCAGGCGACAAGGTATGAATGTTGGATGTGCTGCACAGCGCTCTGAATTTGGAGAGTAAATAAAAACAGACTGCATCATCTAAATTAGGTGTACTTGGAAAAAACGATCTACCGCACCAACAGGTATCAGGAGCAAGTACCAAGTTCTACAATAATGACAATGCTTCAGCACGAGGGAGATTGGGTTGGGGGAGGGAGCTGGCTCAGTTCAAAGTCACCTATAGCAGAAACTTTATCTTCTCTGCTGATGACAGATGATAAATGTATGCAGTATTTTTGAACATGAATGCCCCATTTACAATAACAAATCATTGTATGATGATGAGAGTTTGACAAAAGACATATAGCGAGAAAAAGAGATAAATTGATGGTAAATCATTTGAGAAAAAAAATACAGAAAATAACTTCAACTTTCCATCTTTATTGTCCCAAAAGGGCAATTGATTGTATAACACTCATTGTGTTTTTTTTTGTATGTGGATTGCACGTTGGGAAGTCAGTCAATTTCTAAAAAATCCTTCTGCTTCTGCACCTTTGTGCATATAGGCAAAGAACAAAGCCACCAGAATCACTGCCACCTCTTTCATCTCCCCCTACAGTGACATGTTCTGCATTCAAACAGGGGTGACATATGGGATGGTGGCAGTATATCACCCTGTGCAGGATGGGCAGATACACATAATTATTCTCCCCTTTTGTTCCACCACTTACATTATGCATTCATTTAACACATTGTGCATTCCCAATGCTCCTCACTTCCTCATAGTCACACATAGCAAGGATGCATCGTGTGTGTGTGTGTGTGTGTGTGTGTGTGAGAGAGAGAGAAAGAGAAAGAGAGAGAGAGAGAGAGAGAAGAGAGATCTGGATGTGTGTGTGTGTGTGTGTGTGTGTGTGTGTGTGTGTGAGTGCCTCTCTGTGTATGTGTGTGTGTGTGTGTGTGTGTGAGAGAGAGAGAGAGAGAGATAGAAAGAAAGACAGAAAAAAAGAAGGAACGAGAGAGCGTGTGAGTGTCTCTCCATGTGTATGTATACAGTGTGTGTGTTTTTGTGTGTGTGTGTGTGTGTGTGTGAATGGGTTATGTGTTTGAGGCTGTGAGCGAGTATGTATTCAAATTTTGGCAGAGTATAAATTTACATGGAATAATGAAGTGCGATGCGAAGCGTTCCCTTGGATTACCGTCCATCCTCACTCAGTGTGCAAACACAGGGGCCCCTGCGAATGCGTCCGCAGCGCAGCGCTAGTGGAAGTTTATGGAAAATAACACTCATGAATAAAATATAGCACACTAATCCCCTTCCTACATTCACTGGGCTTGTGCTCAATGGACTCAGACAGTTAATATTCAAGAGCAGATAGCAATAGCAACATTGGCGTGGAGGGAAATTTCTGAATAGCTCTGGGTGGCACATTCACAAATAATTGACGTAATCTCTCCATTGAATGTATCTTTTTTTGTCAGAGAAAAGTGCTAATTACCAAAATACCAATGCTTAGTAGAAGATAATACAGTTGATGAGTCTATTTATTCATTCCCTTTGTAAATAATTTAGACAGTAGATTAGATTCAACTTTGTTGTCATTGTGCAAGTACAAAGACAATGAAAATCTTGACAGTAGGCTAGGCAGTACTGAAACCCTTTTTTCAGAATAACAATTTTCTGATGATAATAAACAAAATATAGGCTATAAACAATGTCTTATAAACAAAGTCTTGTCTGATTCAACCTATGGTCTCCTCTAATTATGACCGCCGCTAGCATAGCTAGCATAGCAGTCATATAGTGATTGTCAACGTGTTTTTTTTCTTCTTTTTTCCTTTTTTCCTTCCTGAATTTTTGGTCAACGATTCCTGGGAAACCGTAGCACCGGAGCACATGAAACTTGGTGGGCATGTAGCCCCAGTAGACTTCTACGGAAACATTTTGTCTGGTCCCCGGGGTCCACTCCACCCCCACACTGGCCCCTTGAAACCCAAAAATTACAGTTTTTCCTAAATAACTACCTGAACCGTGGCACCAAGGATGACAAAATGTTTATGGCATGTTGGTCTCAAGAGCCCTCATCAACTTAGCTTGTAATCATTTGTGATTTGCACCCCACATGGTAAAACATTTAAATGCAATATAATATTGCTTTAATCGCACCTACAAGATGAGATGTTATGAACTGCACCAAATTTCATGTGTATTATTAACCTGACATCATCTGGGAGTATGCATCCTTGGGGGCTATATAATAAATGTATATATGTGTACATTTAGTGACTGGTCACCCAACAGCCTGCAGATGTTGCTATTGAGCTAAGGGTTGCTGGTTAAAGGTGAAATAGAAAACATTTTTGTCTTGGTTTTGATTAATTAGTAGAGGTTGTGCATAACCAAAGAGCCATCATGAACATGAGGCATGGTTGTGCCCTCCTTCATATGAAAATCTTGAACTTAGAAATAGCCAGTAAAAATGGGTGAATTAGAACCATGAAAAGGCAGCACGGGCCCAAGTCATCTGCCCTCGGTGCCCATTCCTGCATCAATCCTCCTTTCCACAGGTGGGTTAATCAAGCATCATGCAGTGCATTCATAATCTAGATGCTTGATTTTATAGGCCTTGTGGAAAGGGACCTGATGAACCCCGTTAATATGACTGATAATGACGCTATATGCCAAAAAGTTATAAGACAATGTGGTAGAAATATGTGATCGGACAACGAAGCATTTCCATCTTTTTTTAAATGAAAAATGGTGTGTCCAATATCATCCATACCCTCTTTTAAATAATCAACGTAAACATGCCATCACAGCTTCTTATTATATCTACCAACAGTGCTGTAGTTTAGTGGGTATACTGTGATCAATCCCAAATGTTACTTGCCTATTTGGGTATACTGAGATGGTGATGCTTTTTTTACAGTAAGTGGGCATATACTGTGTAGTCCTGCGTATCATGTAGACTACACCACTGCATACCAAGTCTCTCCATGTCTCCACAATGATTGTAGACCACGCCCTTTCAGCAATCCGGGTTTTGAGGCAGGAACGATTCTTTATGCTCACTTTTTTTATGGCTTGAGGTCTCGACTCTGGCTGGGCCACTCTTAAATGGAATAGGCCTACCTCATTCTACCTGAGGTACTGATTAGGTGAACCTGAACCAAATCTCATTTAACGAGGAAAGGCATTAAAAAAACGCCTGTGGTCTTCACCAGAGTGGTAGGCTCTGGTCATCACCAGAGAATGTCTAATAAGGGGAGAAGGACCACTAGCGAAATACTTCCGCATGGTACTGCAACTAGAGGGCGATCGCGAGCAAGTGATGAATGAATGGGTAGCAATGGAGCTGAACCCCCCAGTACCACATTTCTCGTTATATAATTTTTTCTCCTGAAATTGCATTAATGCATGCGATGCAGGATAACTTGACTTGACAATCAGCTGACCAATACAATTTTCAATATGTGTTGTTATTCCTAAAAACCCTTTCAAAGTTTTCATGTCACGTGACACAAGCGAACCACTTTACGGCCATACACCTAAAAGAAGGTTCAGCTTCACGACGGTCGTAATCGGTCGCGATTGTCGCGAGCATCCATGAGCTAAATGCTAGCATGTTACAGGGAAAACGGCCCATCCTATGAAAAGCAGAAAGGACATGAGTGACTTTTCATTTCATTTCCAGTGGAAAACCTATACTCAGGTAGCTACTACGACAATGTACATTAAGAAATGAAGTTGTCAACTGTGAAAAAAACGAGTTCTAGCCGCTTAGCCCCATAGACCACAATTCATGTATCACTTGCTCGGCAACGCCCCTAGCGGAATTTCAACAGATTGCATGAACAATCCGGTACAATGGAGTTAATAGGAAGTGGACCGGCTCTCCCTAAAGGGGCTCTGTATCACTATCCTGTTGCAATAGACCTCTGAAGTTCGCCTACAAAAAGGATAAAAAGCTGCCATCTTTGCCCATATAAGGATATCCGGGAGTTAATTGAAGCTAACTGCCTATGGCAAGTTGCATTGTAAGTTAGCTCTGGGGTAGCAAAGATCAAAGTGTGCTGTCTTCACCTACCGAAGATCACAGTATCCACTAGACGGCAGTGGACAAAACTGTGTAGCGAAAAACGTCTTCATCCTCGCGAAAGTTTAAGAGGTGCGATAATTGAAAATCCCCATGTTATTTTCCCATAGAAAAAATCTCAAGATACCGGATCTCCTTATTTGGGCAAAGATGGTAGCTTTTTTGTAGGCGAACTTCGGCAAGAAAATGTGCTAGTAATTGGAATAATAATTAAAAAAAAGATTGTTGCCCATGTCAAGAGAGTTGAAAAGAAAACATTTGAGTGGGGAAAAGAAGAGTTCAATTCCAGCTTTGCTGGTAGAGGGATACAGTGTGTAAGGTTATCTTCCTTCCTTAAAATTAAGACGGCAGTTAAAAAGAACCAGGTCAAGCAGCAGACATGGGGGACAATAAAGCGACAGACTGGCACAGGTCGAAAATGACTCTCCACTGACGGGATGATGGTCAACAACGTCACTCAGCAACTATAGGATGACATCAAGCAACCTTCCACAAGAATGGAAAATGACAGCTGGGGTGAGGTGCACGGTGAAAATGGTTTGAAACAGGTTAAAGGAGCTGGGCTGAAGTTGTGCATCACTAGAAAAAAAGCCCTTCATCAATGAGAAGCAAAGAAGAGCCAGGCTGAGGCTTGCAAAAGACCATAAAGATTGGACCATAGAGGACTGAAGTAAGGTCATCTTCTCTGAAAAGTCCAAATTTCAGCTTTGCCCGACACATGGTCATCTAATGGTTAGACAGAGACCTGGAGAGGCCTACAAGCCACAGTGTCGCATTCACAATAGAAGGACACATGAATCAAGCCACGTACAAGATTATCCGTAAAACTTGCTTCCTTGCTCTGACAATGTTTCCCAACTCTGAAGGGTCAGGAAGAAGATGGATGATTACAAGCATCAAACACAGCTGAGCTGCTTGAATTTTGCGCTACGAGTGGCATCAGTGTGATTGACCATCATGGTTATTCCACCAAATAGTTCTGAACTCTTCCTAAATGAAATGTGTTGTTTACAAATGAATATGAACTTGATGTATTATTTGAGGTCTGAGGAGCCAGGTTCACTCCTCAGGATGTTTTTTGCTACCTTTTTTCAGTATTATTTCCTATTATCTTATACCTTGGGCCATCAGAAGTTGGTAATGACCACTCCCAACTCAGCCCTGTTTGGTCTCAGGAGCCAAAAAACACCCTTTGTAGGAAAAGCTTTTGGCGGAATGATGTAATTGTGAATATCAAGGTACAAATAGGGGAAACTAGCAGAAAAAGATTCTAGGGATTTCTGCCATTTTGTTGTCAAAATTACCCTCAACATACCCCAAAAGACAAAAAAAGTATATGAGTGTGAGGCTACCTCAAAAGTACAGTATATGAAAAACTTTTTTGGGACATGGACAAGAATAAGAAGAGTGACTAGTCTACTACTCTTCCTTTTTATACACTGACCATTTTCTCACCCATTTATTTCTAATGTCCGGTCATTTTTGACCGGGAATATACACGTGTGTTCTAAAGTTAAATAAAACACACACATTGTAGTGCAAATGATGTTTTATGTGTTCAGATCCCCTGTGTTAAAGTCATGGAGCATTATGAGAGTCATAATAAATTATCAATATTTTTTAAAGAAAATAATTGTCAATCAGTCACATTGGACTGTGAACACACCAGGAGGGTTAACACATGCATACCGATGAAGCTGATTGGGCAGCTTGGCTTGTTTGGTCTCAACACCTCCATTTGCAACTGCATCCTGGATGTCCTGACGGGGAGGCCCCAGACAGTTCAGTTCAGATTGGCAGCACCAGCTCCAGAAGCTTCACACTGAACCCTGGTGTGTGCTCAGTCCTCTACTCTTTACTCTCTTTACACACAACTTCCAGCTCTCTCTCAAACCTCATCATCAAGTTTGTAGACGATACCACAGTAGTGGGTAACACCGTAGCAGCAACAACGATGATATACGGCTGGTGCACAGACAACAATCTCCTTCTCAACATGCAAAAGACCAAAGAGGTAGTTGTTGACTACTGGAAACAGGAACAGGTGAAGGCCACCAAGTTCCTTGGTGTCCACACTGAAGACAATCTATCCTGGTCCACCAACTACATGGCCAAAAAAGCCCAGCAGCATCTGCACTTTCTCCGACGGCTGAAGAAGGTCCATCTCCCAACACCATTTTCTCTTCCATTCTCCCCTATAAAAGGAAGAGAGAATGGTGTTGGGAGATGGACCTACTGTATAAAAGAGAGTGTCCTGACCACATGCATCAGTGTGTGGTGCCTTTGATTGCACGCTGCTCCAAAGAGCCACTGTAAGAGACCCCATGGTCTCTTCACTAGGGATCGACCGATATGTTTTTTTCAGGGTCGATACCGATATCAATTATTACCAAAAAAAAGAGTCCAATAACTGATATGAACAACCGATATGTCAGTTGTCAGAAAAGGGGGGTAGTTAGTAAAGGTGATATGTAGCACAAACTCTTTTGCATTTAATTATGCAAACATTTCTTTCCTCTCTTGTTACACAATTGTCTATCAACTTGCATCACAAGTGTAAATCGTGTATCATGATAATCCAAAATTTGAGTGATAGCAATTATTTGTTGTTGTTGTTGTCACAAAGTGGATGCTATGCCATTGTGCATGTGCGTGCATGAGAGAGGGAGAGGGAGGTGCATGTGTGATGACTATAGGCAAGTATTAAGGTTGAATAGTTTAACAAAACAGTTTTAAAATAGTTGTTACACTATTTAAGCATACAAGTTTTGTTGATATGTAGCCCAGGCTATAAACTACACTTTAGTGAGCCTAAAAGGCAAATTAATACCTAGCTCAGGACAACATTTAGTCCAGGTCAGATTTATTATGGCCGGCCCTGGGTGCTTGTAGTCTTTTTTCTGCCTGTCCATTTCAAAACGGAGCAATTAGACTTCTTGACTTGCTATAATGGAGAACGTTGGTTATACTAGCTGTAATCCTCTAGATCGTGGCTCTCAAACTTTTCACAATGAGTACCACCTCAGAGAACAATTGACTATCCAAGTACCACCATTATGACCAGCATTAAAATACAGTAGCATAGACCAATAATACATTTTACATTGCACATACTGTTTTGCATTGTTTTAGTTATATTTCTAGAAAGATCAAAACTAGTTTACTTTTCATTACATATGTTTTTCATCATTTGAAGTGATTATTTTGTGTGAAATAAGACATCTTGGAGACTCCCTGAGTACCACAACAGAGAGTCTGCGTACCACTGGTGGTACCCGTACCACAGTTTGAGAACCACTGCTCTAGATATAAAGGTTGTTTATTGTTTATAATGCAAAAATACACTTAATCCCATTTGGAATTGTAATGCTTGAAAGTTCTGTTTTCTCCGATTTTATGTAGGCCTATAGTGGAGAACTTTGGTCATACCAGCTGTAATTCTCTAGATAGAAAGGTCATCTTGGACTTCAATGGAAGCTTATAAACTTGGGAAGTTTTTCATATACATTTGAGGCAGTGATATGTAAAATGCTTGATCACTTTTGATGACAATTGTCAGGCGGACAGATATTATTTTTTGTCTTTTGGGGTATGTTGAGGGTGATATTTGACAGCAAACAATTTGACAGAAATCCCCAAAATCTTTTTTTGGTAGTTTCCCCTATGTGTCAGGATACATGCTAAATTATAGGGTTATATGACCATTTATGTAGCTCCAGTACCTAAATATTCACAATTCACGTCATTCCGCCAAAATCTTTACCCAAAAACTGTGTTTTTTGGCCCCTGAGTCCAAGTTGGGAGTGGTCATTACCAACTTGTAATGGCCCAAGGTATAAGATAATGTAGCTCCAGTACCTAAATATTCACAATTCACGTCATTCCGCCAAAATCTTTTCCCAAAAACTGTGTTTTTTGGCCCCTGAGTCCAAGTTGGGAGTGGTCATTACCAACTTGTGATGGCCCAAGGTATAAGATAATAGGAAATAATAGTGAAAAAAGGTAGCAAAAAACATCCCTGGACCTGGCTCCCGGCCTGAATAAAATAAAACACTTAATTTTACCCAAACACATACCTATACATCAGAGAAAATTAATACCTAATTCCAGAAGAGCATGACCTCTTGTGAATCCTTTTATCTTTCCATGTCATGTTTTCACAATTTTTTTACCCCACCCCCTGATTCCAACTCTGTCTCTGTCCAACATATGTCTTGTCTCTCTACCGTGGCTTGTCCGGAATTAAATCTAGGAAGAAAACACGCAACTACCTGGCTACTACTCTGCAAACTATTGAAAAGTTAATGACTGTGAACTACTCATCTGACAAAAACAGGAAGATAATTGAAATATTAGCAATGACAGGCAATGTGTGTAATGTCATGACAGTGATGATAACACACTACTAATACATTTTCTTTAAACAATTTCTTATTCTTACTCTGTAGGTCATCTATTCATGGTGAATCCATAATAAGAGTTCTTAAAGATTTAAACTACCTCAAGGAATTGATGAATAAAGCCCTTATAAATGTGTAACTCAACTTCATAGAGCAACTACTACAACAAATGCATTATTGGCTAACAGGTGTTTCCTTCCCTAAACTAAAGTACCTTGACCACTTTGTTAATGTCAAATGAGAATAAGAGATGATTAGCAAAAAGATGTTCTATGGGCACTACCAACACTGTCCCTAATACAGATCCCTGTCACTGGGACAAATCATCACAATAACTGCAATACATTTCTGTTGGTTTCCTCCTATCCCCAGCAGAGGGCAGCAGTGTACTGGTTTTGACTGAGACCCTAAAGAGTTGGTAATTGGTAACTGTTGTCCCCACAAGGCCTGAGTGACTTTCCAAGTGTCATCACTTAACATCTCCACTTGAATCCTCTACCATTAAATATCAATTTCACTTTAACTGTTGACAAATAGATTGCTGATACAATGGAACGTAAGTCACACTCATTCAGTGAAACATTATTTAAACCAACACCCTCCTCCCAGTAACTACATACACCAAAACTGGAATCATACACCAAAAAAAGAATGTGTCTCCATCTATTTGCTCCTGATACAGCCATGCTTAACTGGATCTCTATCTTAGATACCAGAGTGTGCTACCTCAGTTTTAAGAGGCATGTCAGTGAAGATGCGCACTGACCACCCTTCATAGTTCATACTTTTCTCAGAACAGACAAAGCAAATCTGCAGTAGCACACTGCCATGTGCTGTTACACGCTAACACACTGGGTGATAGCATTCTTATGCATCATCATTGTCTCCAGCCCAGTCAGATAGGCCCTCACCTGTGATGCCACCATCACACTAAAACAAATAAACGAGCGGCCTGGAATACGCTGGGAGGAGAGCAGCCGTACTTTATGGGACGCGTGACCAGAAGCCAATCAGGCGTCTCATAGGCCTCGGACCCTGTGGCTCCCGACCCTACAATAGAACAGACGAGCGTTGCGGCCTCCGGCCTTTGTGGGGATCCGCATGTGGTCCACCTCCAAAGGTGACAAAACCAAACTCACTCAGGAGGGGGGGCTACACCCCCCCCCCCCCCCCCCCCCCGCAGCACTCATGCACCAGAGGAATGAGGAAGACACAGAGGACACCAGAAATAGATCCAAAAGATGTGGCCCAGCCCAACTACCTGTTCAGCTATGCCCACATACTTACCGTACAGGCCTTGTACAGGCCTTGTACTTGTATTGATATCTCATGAGGACAATATGAACAAGACTCTTGATGCTCAGTTATGCTGATTATCATGTGTAGTGATGTGTTGTGAAATGATTTAACTGTTGGACAACCCTATCTCTTTTAGCATGCATTGGTTACAGTGCAATATGTTGTTTGTAACAAGGGAATATGAATAATAAGTAAAATGTTACAAAAGATAATTGTAAATGCCTACATTTCATCAGATCTACTACAGTTTTGAGAACAATCTACACTCAAATGTTGGTGCCCATACTATCATAGGATACCCTAGAGTTTAGGAGATGTGAGTAGTGAAAAAAAAAAAAGAACAAGGCCTAAGTCCCCAATCTACACATTAAATATGCATACTTTTCCCCTATCGCCACCCTCCAAGATCAGCTGACAGGAAGCGGGTCGGGGTGGCTCTGTTTGTCCACCCAGTGGGCTGCGAGTGCTGCTGCAGGGTGTGAGGGGGGACAGGCGTGTCTGGCCTGCTGTTTGCATGTGTGCACGCGTTGAGCTTAACGGGATTAAGACGTTGTCGGTCGTTCGCCCCGCATAGCAGGGTGGCAGGCACTTCTCCTCTCAAGCTACTGGGGAGGGGGGTGGGGGGCAACTTTGATGACGGTGTGTGTGTGTGTGTGTGTGTGTGTGTGTGTGTGTGTGTCTGTGTGTGTGTTAGGGAGCATGTGGCTGTGTGTTTACTTGGGATTGCGTAGTCAGCCTGTGAAGCAATCCAAAGGTCACTCAGATGGGGATGTGGTTCTGATGTGGCCCCACACTGACATGAGACCATTTACGTTTCCAACTCACAGTTTCAGATTTCAAAGCCTTGGCCTCTGTGCATACTACAGTAATACCGCAACTGATTTGACTGAGAGAGAGAACATAAAAAAATACATGTTGATGCAATATCAAGAAAATGACCAGACCAAGGGACATTCTGATAAAATTACATCAACATGATCATTTTCTCATGAGATATGTAGAGCCTATCATTCATCAACAGTTTTGGCTTCACTCCAAGGAAATGAACACCTTTTTTCATCCCTTATATTCTCCACTTGACAAAAGTTTGATTACCGAATGATACTTTTCTCTACAATTTCACAAGAGAAACAAATCAGAATGCAATACTTCCATCCATACATCCATACTTTTGTGGTCTGTCTCACTCTGAAAATCACATGTTTCTGGTTTTAGATGAGCTCTGGCAAGCAGAATAGGGTGATAGCTCATATGGGTTGATCCAGACTCTGGATGAGCTGCTGTAAGTGTGCTCATGTGGGCTGCTACTGCAGGGCCAGGCTATGTGGGCATCTCCTATCTGACACTGACCTTAACGTCATTCAGACCAGTGTCTGCACTAAAAGAGAGAGAGAGAGAGAGGGGGGGGGGGGGGGGGTTATGCATGTGATGGAAAATCAGGTCAGGACTTTGTGAACTTTCTCAAGCATTTTAGATATGAGGGAATGAGAAACAGAGAGAGAGAGAGACAAAGAACAGAAGAAATGATGATAGAGAATTTTTCATAAAAAGAAAAGGAAGGTGGGCTTTTGGACTGATCTCTGCACCATGCAATCCTTGACTGTTCAAATAAAAGTTCTCTCGTCCTTTCCGAGACTCTCAGATCCAACACACAAAGGAAAGAAAAAGAGAGAGAAAAAAAGAGAGTGTGTAATTGTGTGAAGAGAGATGAAGGAAGGAGAGAGTGTAACTATATGAAGACAGATGAAGGAAGAGGAGAGAGAGAGAGAGAGAGAGAGAGAGAGAGAGAGAGACGAGGGCCAAGGAAAACAGAGAAATGAGGTTCCCCGAAGATGAAGGGAGGCCAGAAGAAAAGGGCAATTACTGCTCCTTTCTTATGGAAATGGTAATGAAGAGGGCTAGTTGCCTGCAGACAATGGAGGGCCCGCGGGCAGGTCGAGCGTCACCGTGTCAACTGCTTCCTGTTAGGGGAGGCCATTTAGCAGTCACTTTTACTGACTAACAAGCCATCTCCACGCCGACTACAAAGGGCCACTCGCCATCAAAGCCAGCGGCCCCTCGTGCTAGAGACCCATCGAGGCCCAGACACAGCTCCTTTCCCAGGACACACTCCCTCCTCTCCCACCACAGCTGCCGCTCAGCGCAGGCCAGTCCGCTAGGCTGGGGTTCGCCTGGGTCACATATACTGTATATAAGACAATATTATATATGCTTTATATCACTTTGCACTTTTGGTTAGATACAAACTGCATTTCATTGTCTTTGTAATTGTACACTGCAAAAAGTCAATAAAGTTGAATCTAATATAGAAAATGATATATATAGGCCTATATATATAAATATATATATATATATGAAATTACAATATCAGCATGCTTTTCATGCACTTGAATTGGTTTATTGAGAAGAATGACAAAACATAATTGAACACAGTCTAATATATAAGCCTAAGAAATATTACTCTGTAATGCTAAACAATGTTTGTACCATGAACAGGTTAAATCAAATTAAATCAATCAAATCAAATGGTGCCAAACTGAAGAGGATATAGAATGCATTTTTGTTATTTTCATCACCATCTTGCTTCTTCAGCTGTCGTCTGTTCTCTGAGTAACTCGGGCTTAGTTCCAGTCAGTGCTTTAATATAGCCATGCCTGGTAGTGTGTGCCCACACACACACACACACACACACACACACACACACACACAGACACACATATCCACACCATCTTTCTCACACATATATGCAATGTGTCTGCCGTATGAATCTCCGTCTGAGTCACCAGGATTGTGTATGTGTGTGTGTGTGTGTGGCGTGTCAACCATGAGGCCAAGTGCATTCTATTCTCTATGTTTAGTTACTTTACATCAGATTCTGAGCTGGTCTTGCCGTACACACACCCCAGTGTGAATGTCCCGTGGAAATTAATCCAACCTAAAAAACGCTCCCAGATACTCCGAGCAGTGGGTTTGGGAGAGGGAGAGCCCTGTGGAAATGAATCATCCATCACTGAGTGTTTGTATGTTATGGATGCATGTTGTGACAGGTCACACCTCCGTGCTAATCAAAATGCACATTCTGTTAGCCAGGAATATTTTGATTTTGGTTAATTTCTCCCTGTGTAGTACTCAACACTGACCACTTGGGGCAGTATGTAGAGCTTGCTGGATACCTGGGTGGCGCTATGGTGAAGCTGCCTGTGAACACAGACCCTAAATCAGATCCAGAGCTTAAGGCCATACATTCAATGAATGCCAGTAGACAGTGCTCAATATTCAATGTTCAAAAGGCACCACCATTACTGTAGAGACATAACCATGACCTTATCAGAGTCATATTAAAATAAAAGGAAGGTCAACTGGTAGATAAAAAACAATGGCAACTTGACCGTATGAATGAATGTTGACTGTTGAATAAATTAATATGAATCTTGGCCAGTGGTTAAAACTGTTACAGGAATAGATGGAGGGCAGCATCACCACCACCACCACCATCAGCACATCAGTGATATCAACGTCTGAGAGGGATTGCACCTGTAGGGGGCGCAGTCTGGCGTATCCAGTGAGGGGGGCGGAGAAGAGTCCCACACGGCAGGCATGGTAAAATGAGCGAATTAGGGGGCCGTGCCTATAGTGCTTTAATGAGAGGCTTTGATCTGGGGCCAGAGGTTTACTGTTTGTACACCTGGGCCATCGCTGCTGTGGCCACCACTTGTGGCAGATTGGATGTGGCACAGTGGGTAGGGGGTAGCGCACCAAGCTCAGGGCTGGAGGGGTGGTGTGTGTGTGTGTGTGTGTGTGTGTGTGTGTGTGTGTGTGTGTGTGTGTGTGTGTGTGTGTGTGGTGGGGGGTACCCCGTGTTCTGCAGGTAACACTTCTCAGAGAGCCACGGCTGGCGTGGGAAGGCTGTAAAAAGGGGACTGATCTGGCCCTGCCCCCTTTGTTTACTCCCAATTTACGGTCAGCACCCCCACACACACTCAAAATGCCCCCCCCCCCCCCATCTACTTCCCCCATCTCCCTCCAGACAGCTCTAGTCAGACAGGCTGGCCTCTACCCCTCTGGTTCTATGGGAAAGCCTCTGGGAGCACAGGCACACCACTGTAGGCAGGGGGCTGATGAGATGACAGGTCTCATCAAGGACTTATAGGAGGCAGCCAACAGCTAGAGCAGCCAGGCAGCTACAGTGTTTCACTCTGGGGACATGAATTTCACGTTTTTCTCTTCTGACAGTACTCGTTGTGACAGTAATCGAGAAACAGAGATCTATGTGAAAAATAGCCAGTTCTTTTTTTTCAAAGAGGACATGAAACATATAGAATTAAGTGAGCAAAGTACAAAAGGGGATATATTTCAAATGTGTTTTGATTGTAAGTAAGACAAAGAGTGCAAGCCATCAATGAAAGTAGCTCAAAACCTGTGGCCTATCCTTCATTTGACTGTGGTGACTGCAGCCTGCCCAGATAACAGTGATGACAAACTATGTGGGTCAGTTATGACAGAAATATTGAAGCAAAACACGTCTTCAACCTTCAAACACTGCATCAGGTTTACCAATGGACACTTCAAAAGTATATCATGATGACTTCCAATAATAAACCAATAATCAGCTTTAGCATCCGCTTTAGTGGATTAGCATGAGCTGTAGTTTCCTGGAAGTGGTGT